>NC_067130.1:29474155-29777488 GCF_021347895.1 Acanthochromis polyacanthus | reverse complement strand
TCTTAAACAAATAGATATTACACCAGAAATGACCCTGAATTATTTTAGGACTGTCTAATCTGTAAACCAGAGTTCCTCAGCCTCACTGTCAGCAAGTTATTTTCTTAATCAGTATACTGAGGCTAATCTGAAAGTATTTGGGAGGAGAACAGATAAAAAGTGAGTCATGTTATCATCTGTGCTGGACATACTGTACATTTTAGTATCTTGTTCTGTGCAGTACAGTTTTAATATGGTTTCAGATTTTATTTATTATATGTTTTGTGCAGTTATACATACTCGGACATAAGTGGTTTGCACATTCCTGCACATCGTAAGTATTTTATGTTTTAATCACTTAAAGCTCCCTGAATTTACTACACTTGCTGTTTTTTTTTAATTTGTTCCTTAGCTTTCTATGTACTAACTTGCAACACTTTCATTCTTTGTACATGTTTTTATCCTTCTGTTAAAGTTATTTTCTTTTGTCAGTGTTTACCCATAAGTAAATTCTTGTCTCTTGGTAATACGCGCTTTGGCAATGCATCAAATTCCTTTTGTATGATATCTTACTTGGTAATAAAAAATGATTTTGTTTCAATTGAACAACTTTTTAATTCTGTTTCTAGCTTTCTCAGTTATGGTGCTAAAAATCAAGTTTAATAAAACTTGCAATGCAAGAAATTTGAGACTGAGAGCTAAAGCCATTTGTTTAATAATCTATCATGTGACAGGCAGGAATTAAAGGGGTAGAGTGATTTTCATGGTTGGTGTAATGCCTGGGAAAGGTGGAGTTTGAACATAAAATGAAAAATGAATCCTCTTTTTCATACTTCTTTTGGAAAGATGATAAATTTGCAGTTGAAACAGAGTTAATTTATTCATCAATCAGGGCAGAATGGACTGGTTTAGCACAGGAAGCACAACACAATTTAAATTTAAATATACTGATCACAAAAGAAAATGCAGGCTCTTTTACCTGCCTCACTGACATACACTGGACTAAAATTCTATTTTAAAAAGCCCCTAAAGCTACCAGGACTGCTATATACAGAGATATCTATATAATTCACAGCAAAAATCAATTAAATGCAAGTCAAACAGTGGTTTATTGGCAGCACAGCTCTGCAAAGTTCAGTCCGGTTGGGAGCAGAAAGGGGTCAGAGTGAAGCTGGCATAGGTTGGAGCTAATTTAAAGCACATGCCATCAGCCTGCAGTTCAGTCACTCATGCTGAACAGTAAAAACACGGCACAAGAACTGGGGTGGTGCTCAAACAAACAAACCTCTAAATGCTGTAGTCCTTTAAACAGTACCAGGGCTTTCTTCTCATTCTCTGCAGGCTTAAAATGGCGATGAGCTTAATTTTAGTAATAATAATGGGCAAAAAATTGTAATTTTTAAGCACAAATGTCAACATATTCAGATTCCAGCGTCTTTTGTGCAAGTATATTCTGCTATTATGTTATTGTAAATGGAATATTTGTGAGTTTTTAATTAACTGCTGGTAGGACAAAACCATAAAGTAGCTGCTCAGAAATGTGAATGCATGGATTTGAGACTGTCATTTAGGCCTTGTTAACTCGTACATATAGTGTTTTTTATATGCTAGAAGACATATTATGTTAGCAGTGTACCAAATAGGGATACTCCAGTGTTGTTAGAAGTCATTTTATTGTGCAATATTCAAAAACGCTATCCCACATTACAGATTTTCCTTGTATTATGCAGGCCTGGTCTGTATAGTCAACAAATGTTTGCACTTTGGCTGACCTTTTTACCAAACACTATCTGTCCAAAACTCAGAGTATGATTTTGTATTAAGTTTGACTCTGAATAACCTGAACCAGATTTATTTCGGTGCAGTTTTCTGACCTGACTGCAATCTATCCACATATTCTGCATTTCTGGTTTGTGCAGAGTCAACCTCATCTGTAAAAAAAGAAAAAAAAGATGTATTCTAAGTCACGTCCTACAAATATGACCCAGTATTTCAACCTCCCTCCTCATTAGTGGAAATGCGTTTGTGTTTTGTTACGTAATGCTTCACACTCAGGAGAATACGACTTATCCAGCAGGCCTGTCCGCCAGCGGCCCTAACAATCCTATCTCATAGTACAAGAAGACGCTCTGATTAAAACGGCTCTGGCCTTGCCCGAAGCTGTCTCAACAACCACTTCCAAGTAATTTATCTTATGTTTGTGAGTTAGTACGTTTCCTGTGCTCACACATACTTGCTATGTTTGTTTTCCTCTGCTGTTATTTGACCTCTCTGTTGCAAGACGGATATCAACGTCTCATCTTACTTTGTAAAATAAACTCAGGAAGACTTGAGAGGAGTGGTTCTAGTTTGTTTTGAAAGTGCAGTGTTGTTTTCTGTTGTGTGGAGTTGTGCCCTTTTTATTTCTCAGCAATGTGGACTCTTTGCAGTCTCTCTGCTTGTGCTGCTGGTCCTAAAGTATCCCCTTGTAGGCCAGAAGATCAAAAAAGTGGGTTATGATGGGTGTGCTGCCAGCCTGAGTCATGCCCCCATTTCACTAAGCCCGGGCCTGAGATGTCAGCAGCACACTCATTTCCACTTCAGTTACCCAAAAAAATCCCCAAAACTCAAAACCCTGGCCATTGTGCTCAACTCAAATTTGAACTCTGCACACGTTTTCTGGTTTTTCCCAACGTGTGAACCGTTTGCAGAAGTTTGAAGACCGCTCGACGCGTCTTGAGGTTGGAGCAGCTGCCAGATCACGAATTCGTTGTTTGTGTTTGTGGATCAACACTCGGGCATTTAATCACGGAGTGCCTGCGCAGGAGTTGGTGTGTCTGTATGTTTACACTTTCTGCAGACGGTGGGATTTGTGCTGAATGTAGGCCAGCAGAATCCCTCTTACGTCAAAGGCAGGCAGGCGGGCAGATGCGGGAGAGAGCTGCTGGTGGTTGTGCAGCTGTGGCCATGGAGGAGGCTGTGGCGCACATCAGTCTGCCAGAGCACCGCTGGCGGTGAACGGGGAGAGACGCAAATAGGAAGAGACGGAGAGCACCGACGATGAAGACCGTCCTCAGCCTGCACAGGAAATGGGCCCACGCGGTCAAGACCATTCGCATCCTGCAGGGACTCGTGAGTGCGATTCTGCTGCCGGGGCTCAGATTCGATCAGATCTGTGTCACGATCGGGCGGTGACCGGTTCTGTAACAGACCTGAGCGTTTCTGTGACGGTTTAGCCGACAGTGATAAGTTTTATTTTGAAATTAGGGATGTAGAATTGCAGAAAAGTGGCGCTAACAGATGTAAAAATGATTGTTTGGGTCAAAACTGGTGTTTTTTTTTAACAGGTAAAGGATGATGTAAAGCGAAATCCGTGACATTATTCTGTGGTTTATTTTTGTGGAGAAATTGAGGTGGTTTTATACTTTGGAAATCTTCTTTAGCTTAGTTGTACATGGGGTAGTATTTTTGACAAAGTTTGTTATTTGTGAATGGAGTGCATATAATCTTGACAGTACTGGCTTCTCAAATACAAAAATTGATTGTTGTGACAGTCACACAACATGGATTTAGGCTCTAAATCAATTTTCTGTGGTCTGCTTTTGTAAAGAAATTGAGGTGGTTTTATACTTTGGAAGTCCACTTTGACTTGGTTGTAAATGAGGGAGGGTATTGGGCAATGTTTCTACCTGTGGATGGAATGAGTTATTGATTAGTCGTTGCAATTAAATAAAGTTAAAATATAAAAAGTACAGATCTTCAAATGCAAAAATCGATATCTTTGGCAGTCACACAACATTGATTTAGGCTCTGAATTCTCTTCTTTATCTCATCGTTTAATCAGTCTTCTGTGGGATTTTTTTTAAAGACGTTGAGGCTTTAAATTCACTCATATATCTTAAAGAAAAAATTTCTGTGGTTTATTTTTGTAAAGACATTAAGTTGATTTTGTGCTGTTGAAGTCCTCTTTGACTTGTAAATGAGGTAGGATATTTGAGGAAACTTGTACCTGTAGATGGAGTGAATTATTGATTGATGTTTACAATTAAACAAAGTTAAAATTTAAAAAGTGCCAACCCTTCAAATGCGAAAATCGATTGTTGTTACAGTCACACAACATCGATTTAGGCTCTAAATTTACGTGTCTTACAAGTAAATCAACTTTCTGTGGTTTGTTTTTGTACAGAATTGAGCTGTTTTTATACTTTGGATGATACAGGAGGTGGTATTTTTGACAATGTTTGTACCCGTGAATGGAGTACATCCACATTTTATAGATTAGTCGTTGCATTTAGATAAAATACTGACATCTCAAATGCAAAAATCAGTTGTTTTGACAGTCCCACAACATCGATTTAGGCTCTAAATTCACTTATTTATCTTACCAATTAGTCAAAAAAATCAAGATCAATTGTGTAATTGGTGTTAAAAGCACTTAATTCAGGTTAAATTGGTTGTTTTATTATATTATAATCTGTAGGTTTCATGCAACAATCTGCTAGAAGAAAGTTTGCACCTCAAAGTGCTTTTCAGAGTTCTTGAAGTTTACTAATCAACAGAAGCCAGAAATTTCTTGTTGAAACATGCTGTAAATGTTTGTCATTGTTCTTCTGGGAGCTCCTGATTGTGTAATGACAGGCGTAGGCTAATGAAGTGACTTTGTCGTTACATCACGTAGTACATTATTAATCTGTCCAGTGAAATGAAGCCACCCGTGGTAATCTTTCCTTTCCCCTCCACAGAACCCGGTCATGGAGGAGACCGTGTGGGAGCAGTACACCGTGACCCTGCAGAGGGTGAGTCCATCTGCACCGGAACACATCATCGCATTTAGAATACTCACTTTTTTCAGCCGTTGTTCCCAAGTGATTCGTCAGAGAGTGCATTTAAATGATTGGTTTGATACTTCGCCGTCAGCCGGCGGTTAAGAGACCAGAAAGCAGCTCAGACTGCAGACGAAACAGACAGAGTGAAGTTATGCCATCGCAGAAAAAGTTAGGAATTAATATATTATAAATTAGATTCAGAGCTCACTTTATGGTGTGTAATAGACACAGATATACTATATATATATTAACCCCTTAAACTTCAGTGTACCGCCGGCGGTACACTTACTAATTTGCATAGGAATTTCAAGAATGTCCGAAGGCTGCAAACCCGATTATACAAACACTATACGCCGATGGAAAGCTTAGATTCTCATGAATCCGCCGGTATAAACCACTTTCAGATGTGATTTGCACAGCGGGTGAGAAAAACACATTTGTCCGACAAAAACGAATATCCATCCATCCGTTCTCTATACACGGCTTCAACGCACACAGCGCGACTCACATTTCCGGGTTCATTATTACACACAGAAAAAAATATTCCACAAAAAACGGCCATAATCCAACCTTTTACATCCAGACGACACAAGCCAGTAAACTATTTTATCCAAAACATGTCCTGAAGTCGGTATAAAATCCCCGAATCGGTCGTTTTCAAGGAAATGCACCTCGCGATGCCCGTCCAATATTCCCCGTATTTTTCGTAATTTTTTTTATTTAAAAATAGAATATTAGCGATTTTTTTGTACTGAAAACGGCTGGAATTGACTGAAGCTTAAAGGGTTAAAAAATGTTTGTTTCCTGAAATTTGTGACACATCAGGACCTCTGAAGTCATGTTTTCTTAATTTTTAGACCGATTATTCCTAAATTTAAACCTTTTTAGACAAAGACTAAATAAAAGCAAAATGAATACAGTATTGAAAAAGCATGAACAACGTCGCCTAATGCTACTTATTCAGAACCAACTGTAGAATTAAGCAACAACATATAACAAGTAAACAGACGTTTTAATTATAAGGAGTTGGTTGAGACCAAAACAGAGCGATTAGGAGAGTAAATATAGGACTAGAAACAAAAACACTGCAGGAAAGTTGATGCTAGCATCATTCCATGTATTTTCAGTGTGCAAATAAGTCACGTCAACCATATAAAGTGATTTATTGTTAAATACAGATGTTTGTCTCGCATCTCAGTGGGTGTAATAATAAATTACTGCAGGTTTAAGTATTTAAAAAGATAAAATCGTAAACACTTTGAGCACAAAGATGCTTAAATGGAACTTTGGAATGCCACATTTTCTTGCGTTGATAAATGTGACATAAATAATTGAGATTTAGTGTAGAGCCATAATTACTGTGTTAAGCATGAAATTGAGAGTATAGCTTGTTAGCTTGTTGCAGCCAAAAAAAAACAATTACAACAGGTTTAAATATATAAAAATATACAATTTTGGGGCCTTTTTTGAGCAATAAATATCTGTGCAAGTTAATTGGAAATCTGCAATTTTGAATAAATGTTGTGATAGTTGATAGTTTTAGTTATTTATTGACCAAATCTAACAGATTTCTGCTTTTAAAATATTGAATTTTTTCAGATTTGTTGTCTCAATTCAGAGCGAAATCACAGCTCGTTTTCACAGTTTGACGTTAAATCGTTAACTATTTGATCAAGGGCAAGAAATCTGACGAGACATTCACTTCAAGCTTTAGTTCCAGTGTTTGATTTGGTGATAGAAATTATTCACGGTTCTGCTGTTAGTTTTGTCTCGACACCAGCCCAGATTCCGGTTCTTCGCTGGCGTTAATGTGAAACACGTGTGCGACTGTGTGAGCAGAGCAAACCAGTTGAGCTTAGGTAATCAACATGATGAGCTCATTGTCCCGTGCTGCGGCTCACTGAAGCCAGAAAAGCAGATTTAGTTTAAAAAAAAAAAAAAAAAAAAAAAAAAGGTTCTCTGCTGCAGGCGTGTGACCCCCACATCTCAACCCCACCACAGCCAGCTGTCACACTTTGGACATTGACTTTTTCATTCTCTGCTTCCATTTATTCACTAAACAGTCCCTTGTTTTTAAAATAGAAAAACCAATATGTTGCTTTAAATGCAGAAAATGACTCACCTTGTTTAAAGAAAAAACATCCTGCAAGAGTTTGTTAGGGTCTGTGAACCTCAAGCTCAACATGCATGTTAATATTCTTTATGTGATACTACAAATAACAATAATAGAACATATAATTTGCTTAATTATAATTATTAAATCAAATTTGTTTATACAGCAAGTTTAAAAGCAACCAAAGTGCTGCACATTTTATCAGTTGTCTGCCTTGTAGCATCTCTTTCCATTTCTGTAATTTGAGATTGCACACTTTTTTATCGTCTTGCACTCTTAGATACTATTTGCACTATAAAACATTTAGATTTTTGTGTTGTTCTTGTTTATTTTTATATACTGCACATTTTTTACTTTTTTTATGTATATTTATGGTGTTGGGAATTGTACTCTTCCTGCTGTAGCAGAGAAATTTCCCCTCAAGGATTAATAAAGTATTTACTCTGTTCTAAACAGGCAGCAACAAAATTAAGCACGGACCGCCAATATACAATATAAATATGCAGTAAAACTTGTAAAATTTGCAAAATCAGTCAGTAAAATAAACTGAAATAGTATAAAATACTAGCGGATAGCAAGTTGTAAGATCAGTTTCTATAATAATAGCATATATGAAATATTAGGGACAATTAAGAGCCGCTATAAGCCTTTAAAAACTTGTATGTGTTGGAATTTTGCTTGAAAATATCAAGACAGGAGGAACATTCAATTAAAAGAGAAAGTCTGTTCCAAAGTTTTCAAACTGCTGCTGCTCTAATAGTTAGTAATAGTCACTATTAGAATATTATAGTAATTATGATCACATTTAGCAAAATTTTTATCTTCTGTTGACTTTATTTGAAGTATAGCACACCACATTATGAGCAAAACTGAATTATTAAGGTAATTTAAACATATTAAAAGTGCTGTAAGGCAGGTAACGCATACAAAATATGTAAAAATCTGATTGTGTGTTGAAAAAATATAATTAAGATAAATTTTCCTTTTGAATACGTGCACAATACGATCATATTCCTGGATGCATAACCAATGTGAAGGATAGAATTGAGAGTATAATTGGAATCCTATTTTGGTTTACACAATTTAAATGGCAAAGAATGCATTATGTGAAAAAAAATGGTAAAAATCAAGGAGTTACTGGTTAAAACAGGCAGCATGTGGATACAGCTGGAGGAGAAATTGGTTAATCAGTTGCTTTAACTTGGAGCAAACACTGGACAGGGTTGATCTGATTAATCAGGAAGAAGTATATTTTTATAAATTTCACTAAACATGTCAGACATCAGCTTAGCAGTGCACTTAAAAATACCAACGCAGTGTCGTTTCTTTAATAGCAGAGTGTAGAAATAGCTTGTTGTCACATTTGCTGCCTGTTTCTTATTATTTTTGTTTTAAAAATTGACATTTTGGCATCATCTGAGAGAAAAAATTAGTTTTTCATTGCTTTTCTAATTGTTTAAGCCTTTGTTCACTATTTTAAAAACAGGAAATAATCGTTTTTTTTTAACCATTTGTTTTGAAGATCAGAGCAAAAAGAGACTGTTCTTGTCATCTTCTCCAGCATTTGTCTCCCTGCTCCCACTTTCACCCTCCCTTTGCCTCCACGGCCATCTGCTAGAGACAGGGGGAAGTGGTGAATTGTGTGTGTAGGGGTTTTTTTCTTTTTTTTTTAAGTACAGATGGAAGGGAGGGGATAAAGAGACGTTGTCAACAAATCTCCGACCTAATCTCATCTGGGCAAACTAGAGCAGTGGCAGGTAGAATCAGAGTCCAAAGAAAAGAAGGAAAAAAAACCATCCCCAAGACAGGAAGCAAGGAGCCTTTAAAATATGAATTAAAATCAGAAAAAATGTTCACATGCTCACACATTTGATTCAGAGTTTTATGAGATTATTTGCCAGAAGAGCTGCAGAGGAAGGTGCAGATCGGTCATACATGTTTCTGCAGTAATCACAAATCAAAATCCCTTCGATCAACACGTACAATACAGCCATGATTATACAGTGTGGGCCGACACACGCCACACGGATTACAGGACGTCTCTCACACGCATGGAATACATTGATTTATATGATCTTGTTGCGTTCAGGATCCAAAGATGGGCTTTGGCATTGCAGTGTCAGGAGGGCGGGACAACCCCAACGAGGACAGCGGAGAGACGTCCATCGTGGTGTCCGACGTCCTGCAGGGAGGTCCAGCTGACGGGTTGTTGTTGTGGGTACCATTTTTATTATTATTTATGGTCTTAATCCCTCAGAAAGATCAGAAAATGCACTTACTGACCTATCAAAATACACTTTTTTTTTAGTTTAATCAATGTCTATATCAATTTGTGTTTAGTGAGAATGACCGAGTGATCCAGGTGAACGCCATCCCCATGGAGGGAGCCATGCACTCCTTCGCCGTCTCCACACTCAGAAAATGTGGCAAAGTCGCAAAAATTGTAAGTAAAGGTTTTGATTTTTTTGTTTATCTGCTGTAAAATGCAGAAGCAAAAACAGTTTCCTCATCAGTCAGGAACAGCCCACTCTGAAACCCAACCCTGACCCACGCTATATAGTTTAGATCGCATACTTGTGGCAAAAAGAGTTATTTTTTTGTTTAAACTTTGCATTTCTTTGGTTATCCACTGAACTCACTCTTAATCCCAACCCTGACCCAAAATATATCTCATATGTGATTATATTTCATCCCAGAAAACTTTATTCCGTTGTATTTTGTCAACCTACTTCATGTATTTAAGGTGTAAATAACATTTATGTTACAATAAGTGTATTAGCAGTAACTCTGGCTCACTTTAAACATCCTAATTTATGCATTTCTGCAGATATACATACTAGTTAAACACTCAATTTCCTTCCATAGTCCTGTGTATAATTGCACATTATTTTGTGAACTGACCCACTCTGCACGCTGTGTATCTCATATCTGTTTGTATTTCATCCCAGAAGACTCTTTTCCATTGCACTATAATCAACCTACCTCATGTGCATAAGGTCTAAATACCATATATTGTTTTTCACATGTATTTTCACTAACTGTGGTTTACTTTAAACATGCTCTTTTGCACATTTTTCCAGTTATGCATAGTTGTTGACCACTCATTTTCCTTCCATAACCCCTTTTTTCTAATGCATGTATGTTTTATTTTGTGACCACGTGCACAAACCCACTGTACACACTTAATATCTCATACCTGTTTGCATTTCATCACAGAAAATCAACAGACCTCACTTATATAAGGTCTAAATAACATTTATTGTTGAATCAGTGCATTTGCAGTAACTCTGTTTCACTTTCAACATTCTGTTTCACACATTTCTGCCGTTGTTTACATAGAAGTAAAACACTCACATGTGCACAGACCCACTGTACACACTGTATATCTCATAGCTGTTTATATTTCATCCCAGAAATCTCTGTTCCTTTGCACTTCCATCAATCTACCTGATTTGTGTAAGGTGTAAATAACATTCATGTTTTATGAAGTGTATTTGCAGCATCTGGTTCACTTTAAACATACTATTTCACACATTTCTGCAGCTGTACAAAGTAGTAAAACACTCATTTTCCTTCCGTACCCTCTTATTTAAATGCATGTTTTATTTTGTGAGCACACGTGTGCTGACTCATTACATACTGTATATCTAATATCTATTTATATTTTAACCCAAAAAGTCACTGTTCTATTGCACTTTAATCAACCTGTTTCTTGTATTTAAGATGTAAACTCATTTATTTTTTGCTGAGTGTATTTGCAGTAACTGTGATTCACTTTAAACAGGATATTTTGCACATTTCTGCAGCTGTACATAGCAGTAAAACATTCATTTTCTTTCCGTTACCCCTTGTTTAAATGCATGTGTGTTTTATGTTGTGAAAACATGTTCACTGACCCACTGTACATACTATCTATATCACATACCTGTTAATATTTCATCCCAGAAATCCCATCTGTAAACTCGGTTCACTTTAAACATGTTATTTCACACATCTATGCAGTTGAACTCTCATTTTTCTTCCGTAACCATTTTTTTATATGCACGTGTTACATCTTGTTAAAGTGTTTGACAGCTAAGTAAATATCTTTGAATATCCTCACATATGTGGCCAATAAAGCTGATTCTGGTTCTGAAAAGTCCATTCGTTGTTGATTTGAAAGCGGCGCAGGAAATTTAATCACATGGATGTCTCTGAGTTGAGCTCCTAAAAAGGCTACAAACTCCAAAGAATAATCTGCACAACATCAGGATTTAGATTGTTCTTAGTTTAATCTCCGACTTTTTCCTTTTTTATGGATGAATTCTGTGTCTCTGTTCATCAACAGACAGTGAAGAGGCCCAGGAAGGTTCCAGTCAATCTCCTGAACCGCCCAGCTTCGCCCGACGACAGAGTCTTCAACAACGACTACAACGATGACTACAACTACGATCAGGACCGCCGCAGCGTCTACAGCGGCCGGAGTGGCGGCCGGGACCACAGCCTGGAGCGAGGCGGCGGCGGCGGCGGCTACATGGACTCTGGCTACCACACACGTGAGCGCGAATATGATAGGGACTATGACCGGCGGGAACGTGGCCGGAGCACGGAGCGAGACCTGAGCCCGGAACGGCAGTACCGCAGGGACGACAGCCGAGGTCGCGCTCTGGACCGAGAGCGAAGCCCTGACCGCCACTACAAGATGCCGGCCCATGCCTATAGCCCGGACAGGAGGTACCGCAGCGAGCGCGCCTTGGACCGAGACCACAGTCCGGATCGGCGCTACCGCAGCGAGCGAGCCCTGGACCGGGACTACAGCCCTGACAGACGCTACCGCAGCGAGCGAATGCTGGACCGGACCAACAGCCCCGACCTGCGCTACGGTAGAGACCACAGCTTCGAACGGGGTCGAGTCCACAGTGACCCGAGGAAGTACGAGGAGCCGATGAAGAGAAGCGGCAGCAGGGACCGACTGGACCGAACGCCGTCACCTGCTGCCGCACCGATTCCTCTTCCTCGACCCGCCAGAGACCTGGAGCCGCTGGAGAAACCTCTGAATGTGCTGCTGCTGAAGAACCGACCCAACGAAGGTGAGAAGCTGACAGACATTAACAGCAGTGTTACACTAATAGACTTTATTCTGATAAACTGCAAAGGTACTGTGAAGTTACGTTTAGTGACAAACAAAAAAAAGACTGAAAACACAAGAAGAAAACATGTAGCCAAACACATTTAGACAGTTAACGTAAACAGGCGTCCGGATGGGGCTGGTATGAAGTAGCAGTAAGAAAAAAATGTTTAAATGTCAATTTTGTTCCTATCATTTTCAGTTAATAAGCTGTATGCTCAAACAGTAATCCATTTTCCAGCAGGAACTCCTGAGCCAATTTAGGGCAAATTGAACCTTTTGTGAATGTTTTTACTACAAGAACTTCCCTACAGACCCTCTTTACGGCGAGAAAAAAGTCCTTAAAATCTGCTATATTGGTCTCAATGCTGATTAAACTCTGAGACAACAAGAAGCATAATAATTTTTCTCTCCTCTCGATGCCCATATTGAACAGCCGTCTCTAACATAATAATCTTTTATTTTCTGAGAGCGCCTTTCAAAATCCAAGTTACAGAAAACTTTCCAGAGCAGCAACATATAACAGAAAATAAAATCTAGGGGATTTATGAGATAAAATGAAATCAAAAGCTGCAGTATAAAGTAAAAGTATTATTGGAAGAAATAAAATACAGTGCAAAGGAAATAAAAATCAGATATAATCATGAAAGGCTCTCCAATAAAAGCATGTTTTAAAGTGTTGATTTCCTCGGGACACTCAGTCAACTTTAGCTTTGAGCCAAGCCTCTACCTGAGGATCTTAAAGAGCATCCTGCTGTATAGATTACTAAAAGATCAGAAATATAACTAGAAGGGCCTTTAGAGCTTTCAGTAAAACCTTAGAATCTATTTTAAAACTTACTGGGAGTCAGTGTAAGGAGCTAAAACAGATGTGACGTGTTCAAGGTCATCATACCTGCTAATATACGCTACATTTTTCTTTTCCTGTCTTTTTCTGTGGTCGTAGAATTAGACTTATATCCAGTTACTAGTTTGCCTAGTTTGGTTAAAGTGCTTCAAGCAGAAGCCATTCCTTTATATGTTGATTCAAAAGTTCCTGCAGTGGAAAATAAACATTGAAAATCTGATCAGATGTTCAAGGACTTTTTAAAACACATCCCACATGTTAACACTTTGAAAACATTCTTCCACAGCTGACATTCAAAATACTGATTCAAGCAAGGACAAACGGCCAATAAAACAAGCTGTAGCTGGGTGACATTTAGCTAAATTGAGAATTTGGAGTGGGGATTTCAGGCAGATATTTTCTCAAAATTGTACACACTGTTTTGAAAATTACCTCTGGAATATAAAATCTTGACTTGATTTAACGAGGAACTAAAGAGAGTAAAATAAAGGTAATCTGTGTGAACTGTTTTTGCTATTGTTAAGCTACACAAACTACATAAAAATATGTTTTATTCCAGAGTATGGTCTTCGTCTGGGCAGCCAGCTCTTCATCAAAGAGATGACCAGCACTGGACTGGCCAGCAGAGATGGAAACCTGCAGGAAGGAGACATCATACTGAAGGTAGAGCTGCAAATTATCATTTACACGACATGCTGGACTGTTTCTGTGCAGTTTGTCTGACCTCTCCGTCCTCTCCCTCCATCAGATTAACGGCACGGCGACAGAAAACCTGTCCCTGACCGATGCCGGGAAGCTGATCGAGAAGTCTCGCGGGAAGCTGCAGCTGGTGGTGCAGAGAGACCGGCGGCAGGTTCTGATACGAGTCCCGCCGATGGTCGACAGCGACTCGGAGCTCGATGGTGAGAGAATCTCGAAAATGAAAAGCAGCAGCTCCTATCCAGCTTAAAGGAATCACCACCACCTCCACCACCATCATATAATCACTACGAACTTCACATTGATCAACTGTGTAAAACATTGTTCACGTTGCTGTTGCTGTATCTGTCGATCTAAACCTGTTTTCCCTTCATATACAATAAAGGTTTTACTCACATCAGTTTTTAGTTTTATTTGAAAACACACGAAGCGGTGCTAGCGCTATGTGCTAACCAGACACTCACCCAAACAATCATCATTATTATCCTTCCACCCTCATGATTACTCACTCTTTTATACCTGCTTTTGGTGTCACATGACCAGACGGCACGCTGCGATTGGTCAGAACCAATCTAGATAAGTGGTGTGAGTGGATTGTTCACTGACCAAATGTTAGCGGGGAGGAGGGGGAATCGCCCAAAGACCCGTGACCCAGTTTGTCTGCTTTTGGGACTGTGTGTGTGTGTGTTTGTGTGTGTGTGTGTGAGTGTGAGTGAACGTCCTCACTCGCCTCGAGCGGGGTGATCTAATCCCCAATCATAATCCTGCTATCGGATATGACAGAATTTCATTATGTTAAGGTTTCTCACCGCAGCAGCCGTCTGCTTTCTGCTGTCCAGCCCTAACAACAATAGTGGCTTCACTGCATGTGGTGTGTGTGAAAATATGGTGAGAAAATGTGGATTTTTAGCTCCGCAAACTCCAAATCACCACTTCTAATATCCTCTATAACGGTATTTCTGTAGTTCATCACTGCTGCCGTGTGAACAACACAGAAAAGTCAAAGTTTCAGAGCTTCTTTGCCACATTTAAGATCTTAGGATATAATTAGTGCTCAGCTATGAGTAGATTTATGACCTTCGTTTGTCTGTTTTTCTGTTTTAATCACCTGTGGGCCATTTGAGTTACATAAAAGCCACCTTACGTAATTAACAAAACGCAGGAGCATCAAGGAGAAGTTTAGCATTTCACAGGTTTTTAGCCTTTACACAAAAATCTAGCAGACAGAAGAGACTTCAGTGTTGCGTTGCTTCAACATGTTTGTCGTATTTTTTTGCAGATATCTCAGAGATCGAGTCGTATCGATCCTACTCTCCACAGGACGACAGACGAGGACACCACTCCGACCTCTCCTCACACTCCTCCAATGAAAGGCTCAGAGACAAACCCAGGTATTTTTGAGTTATTTGATTTATTTGAGACATGCCACATTACCATAAAAGCCAAAAAAATTGAAAAACTAAATCTCAAAAAACAAAAAAACCCAAAAATAAGTATAATGACCTTTAGCTTGTTCCTGTTAGCTTTAAACCTTATACGAAAAACCCAAAACATGTTTACTGTTAAACGTTATTACACTTTTCAAAAATGTTTTGGTTTTTCTTAAATTGTACTCATTTACTTCACAAACTGATAAACATTCACTCAAGCAAATGGCTTCTTAGAATTTAAATTGACTCTTAGTTCGTAGTCGTTGAAGGACTTTTCAGGCTTATTTCAAACCGGCACAGTTAACATAGATGTGGCTCAATGGGGCGTTTATACTAGATTTTAGGAGGATTTGTGAGATAAGCTAAAAGTTTATTAATCCCAAAGAAAATTCTTTTGCCAGATACTACTCAGGAAAACAAAACTACATAACATTAGCATTGCCTCATAAAAAAAGATATAAATACATCATTGAATAAGAATAAATAAAATAAGAGTAGAAATGAAAAGGTAATTGGTAATACTGGCTGTTATAATACGGTAGTAAAGCAACATCACTCCTGGAAAACAAATACTGCAAATTAAGTTGAACTGATCCACATAAAATTGAAATTTTACACCCAAAAAATGAAATATTGTTCATTATATTCACATTGTGTATTAACTTCCTACAGCTTTCAAAATAGTCTTGATTTTTAATGCAAATGTTTCCCTGAGTCCGATTGGAAAGAGAGACAGAATTTTTCTCTATTTTTTTGTGTTCTGAGATTTGCAAGGCACAACCTCAGCAGCTGATAAAAAAATACAAATTGTATACAAATGCATGTATTAGATGTGACTTGAGTAGAATAATTAACTTTCATTGCAATAAAAAGTCCTGCACCTTTATGGAAACGGCACAGCCCTGGCTAGAAGTAAAGAGAATTTAAACAAATCTCTAGTGAAGTATGGCACCGTTAGAATGTCATAAGTCATACAGGATAAAGCAAAAGTAGAATTTTCTTTGATTCATTATAAAAAATTGACAAAATCTGGAATCAACATGTACATAATTTTCCTTTTTCTCACCGGTGTTTCTCACGCTGGAAAAAAAATACGGACACCACATATTATAGATATTTTTCCATTTACATTTTTGATTTATTTCTACGCTTGTCTCCTATTTACTCTGTATAAACACTGCCTGCAGTTCAGCCAAAAAGTCTCTACATTTTTATAATTTGACTGTTGATGGTACCTGAGTCACTAATGATTTCTTATTTGCACTGAGGAGTACAGAATTTTTAGTTTATGTACCTGTACTGGATAAAGCAAATGGTTTTGTTTTGGTCAATCTAAAGTAAGACATGCGGAATAAACCAATTTCAAAGAATATTACATTTTTAGCTCGGATAGAGGACGCTCAGAAAGAGAATTTTTCCTGTTTTTACAGCTTGTTGCCTTAAAAAAACACTGTAAATGTGATGATTTAAACCAAAACTAAAATGCCGTTTAGACTCACTGCAGGCTTCCATCTTCTGTCACAGGACAGAATTATTTCCCACAACTAAAGATTTAGTTTCTTAATTTAGAGCTTCCTAAAGTCATTACACTCCATCTGTTTGTATGCGTTAGTGGAAATCAGATTTTTAAAGGGAAAAGTAAACTCATTAAACAAAGTTGCTGTCATATTTGATTTTCATGAGCCCAGACTTATTAAAATATCCCCGGCGTTTTGTTATTTGTGTTGTTAAATACAGCAGAAAAATAAATCAGGATAATGCAGGATTATGTTGACTCATGCTTCATGAAGCTTAGCTGCTCCATCACATTAAATATTAAAATTACCAACATCGGTAATGAGGCATTATTTTCCACCATGTTGGATTTTGATATGAGAGAACTGAATGCTTTAAAGCAGGGGTGTCAAACATGCGGCCCGCGGGCCAAAACCGGCCCTCCAGAGGGTCCGATCTGGCCCGAGAGGCACCTTTATAAAGTGTAAAAATTACAGAGGAGACATTAACTGCAGATTATAAATCTATAAATTTGTAATAATTTCTGGACCATGACAAATTGTTTTGATCAAAAAGTAAAATACTAGATTGCTCATTGTTCTTCTGTTGTTTTGTGTCTCGTTTTTGTAATATTTTGTTCAGTTTTTTGTCTGACTTTTGTTTGTCTCATGTTTTTGCCATTTTGTTTCTTGTTTTTGTCGTTTTGTGTTTCTTTTGTCTTGTTTTTATCATTTTGTGTTTCACTTTGTTCATTGTTTTTTTCTAATTTTTGTCGTTTTGTTTTTTTTGTCTCGCTTGTGTTGTTGCTCCATTTTTTTGTCTCGTTTTTGTAATATTTTGTCTTGTTTTTGTATTTTTTTTGTGTTTTTTGTCAGACTCTTGTCATTTTGCTCATAGAGTAATATACTATATCATTCAGTTCCAGGTACCTGTGACTAAATGTTTTGTTCCTTTGTAGACCTCTATGATCTGGAAGTTTAAATGTGTAAATGATAAACTGAGGCATTTTATTGTTGAAGTTGAACTTATTTTCATAAGAAATTTAGGTAGTTCGTGATGTTTTGTTAAAAGATAGTTCATTAAATGTGAATATTTTCAGAACGTACCTTTTTTGCACTAAAACAAAGGAAAAATTTGAGTTGTCATAAGTTATAGATTATTATGCTGTGATTTTACTGGTCACTTGATATCAAATTGATTTGAATGTGGCTTCTGAGCTACAAAGAGTTTGACACCCCTGCTTTGAATTCAAATATAATACACGTATTTGTGACTGGATTGTTCTAAAACATAAATTTGTGTTCTTATCAGAGAGGACCCGCCGAATAGAATGGCAAAAATGGGCGCCATGCCGACACCGTTTAGAGGCGCTGACAGAGGCGCTGACAGAGGCGTTGAGGACACGCCCCCTTCACAGGCAGAGAGGGAGGAGCCACGATCAGAGACGCCACCAGGTGAACACATTTCTGCTTCTGAAAGTCCAAAACCGTGTTAAAACAACAGATTATGTGAATAAATTGAAATGTGAATGAGTAAAATAAAAGTTTCTGTTCTTTACCAGCCGTCACCGTAGCGCCGAAGGTTCACGCTCCTCCGAAGGTACCTCTAAAGCCGAGCATAGAAGACCAGGAAGTATACGGGTCAGTATTTAAGAAACAGTGACGCTATACTCATTGATACGACGTTGATGAGGCTTATACGTGATGTTCTTCTTCTTTTTGTACTTCCTTTTCTGGTACTTTACGGATGTTTGCGTGTTTCAGGCCGAACACGATGATGGTTCGCTTCCAGAAAGGCGACAGCGTCGGTCTGAGGCTGGCCGGAGGAAACGACGTCGGCATCTTCATCGCCGGAGTTCAGGAGGACAGTGCAGCTGAGCAGGAGGGTCTGCACACCGGAGACCAGATCATGAAGGTGAGGCGATTGTAATTCCACCTTAAAGCCTGCAGATTCAGACAACATGATGGAAGAACACAACATGGACACAAAAGACATGATGTGTAATATTTTATTGTCATGTGAGATATTGCTTTAGTTCATCAGAATCTTTGCCAGTATCAATTTTTCTGTTCTAGTCTTACTTTTTTGGCCCTATATTTTAACAGCTTTTCTATTTGTTACTGTATTTTCTCGTGTAATTTTGTTTTCTGAGTAATATCTCACACAAAAATTTGCTTCAGGATTAATAAAGTTTAACTAAAGTTCATTTAAATACACTCAGTTTAGTTTACCTTGACTTGAATTAATTTGTTTTTAACTAATTTGACATAGTTTGTCTTAGCTTAACTTAATTTAGCTTAACTGAGCTTCATTTAAATGAAATTAAATTATGAAAGTTTAATCAAAACCCTGTAAAACCAATAAAGGTGCTGACCATGATGTTAATTCATATCAAAAGTCGGATTAGAACCTGAAATCAGCTGGTTTAAACAGTTCTTTTCCAAGGTTTAGCAGTGTAGATTCCCATTAATTGACGCTCTGACACATTATCTTAGTAATCCACATCAAATAAAATTCACAGGACTTTAATAACTCATTTAACTCATTCCATATTTTCAATAATAAGTCGAAAACAGCAGTCTAACAACTGTGTGGCTTCATGTTCTACACACGTGGACAAAATTGTTGGTACCCCTCAGTTAAAGAAGGAAAAACCCACAATTCTCACTGAAATCACTTGAAACTCACAAAAGTAACAATAAATAAAAATGTATTGAAAATTAAATAATCAAAAACAGCCATTACTTTTGAATTGTTGATTAACATAATTATTTAAAAAAACAAACTAATGAAACAGGCCTGGACAAAAATGATGGTACCTCTATAAAAGATTGAAAACTATTTGACCAGAGTGACATGATTAACTCAGGTGTGTCATTTAATTGACATCACAGGTGTTTCCAAACTCATAATCAGTCAGTCTGCCTATTTAAAGGGAGACAAGTAGTCACCCTGCTGTTTGGTGAAAAGGTGTGTACCACACTGAACATGGACAACAGAAAGCGAAGGAGAGAATTGTCCCAGGACATCCGAAAAAAAATGATAGACAAACATCTTAAAGGTAAAGGCTATAAGACCATCTCTAAACAGCTTGAAGTTCCTGTGACAACAGTGGCTCATATTATTCAGAAGTTCAAGACCCACGGGACAGTAGCCAACCTCCCTGGACGAGGCCGCAAGAGGAAAATTGATGACAAATTGAAGAGACGGATCGTTGGAATTGTATTTAAAGAGCCCAGAGCAACCTCCAAAGAAATTAAAGGTGAACTCCAAGGCCAAGGTACATCAGTGTCAGATCGCACCATTCGTCGTTGTTTGAGCCAAAGTGGACTTCATGGGAGACGACCAAGGAGGACACCACTGCTGAAAAAAACTCATAAAAAAGCGAGACTGGAATTTGCAAAAATGCATGTTGACAAGCCACAAAGCTTCTGGGAGAATGTCCTTTGGACAGATGAGACCAAACTGGAGCTTTTTGGTAAGGCACATCAACTCTATGTTCATAGACTCAAAAACCAAGCATACGAAGAAAAGAACACTGTCCCTACGGTGAAACATGGAGGAGGCTCAGTAATGTTTTGGGGCTGCTTTGCTGCATCTGGCACAGGGTGTCTTGAAAGTGTGCAAGGTACGATGAAATCTGAAGACTATCAAGGCATTCTGGAGAGAAATGTGCTGCCTAGTGTCAGAAAGCTTGGTCTCAGTCGCAGGTCATGGGTCTTCCAACAGGACAACCATCCAAAACACACAGCCAAAAACACCCAAGAATGGCTGAGAGAAAAGCGTTGGACTATTCTAAAGTGGCCTTCTATGAGCCCAGATCTGAATCCCATTGAACATATGTGGAAGGAGCTGAAACATGCCATTTGGAGAAGACACCCATCAAACCTGAGACAACTGGAGCTGTTTGCTCATGAGGAGTGGGCCAAAATACCTGTTGACAGCTGCAGAACGCTCATTGACACATACAGAAATCGTTTAATTGCAGTGATTGCCTCAAAAGGTTGTGCAACAAAATATTAAGTTATGGGTACCATCATTTTTGTCCAGCCCTATTTCATTAGTTTGTTTTTTAAATAATTATGTTAATCAACAATTCAAAAGTGATGGCTGATTTTGATTATTTAAGTTTCAATAAATTTTATTTATTGTTACTTTTGTGAGTTTCAAGTGATTTCAGTGAGAATTGTGGGTTTTTCCTTCTTTAACTGAGGGGTACCAACAATTTTGTCCACGTGTGTATTTGCTTAGTAGCTCACCCACTATCTATTTTAATCAGACTTTACGGTATTGTTACAAGAAAGCAATTTACACTGCTATTTATGTATTAAAAAGTCATATAAATTATATTTTTTAATGTTTTCAATCATCCACACACTTTAAAGTTCAATAAATCAAATTATTAGCTGACTGTAGCACCGTAAAATGAATGTATGTTCATATTCAACTGTCTATACTGCAAATATTGCTTTTCATCCTCTCAAATCAATGTAAATTATTGTTGTTTTACTAATAATTTGAATTATTGTAATCATTTAAACATCAGCTTAACTTCATTTTGGCTCCTATGTGTGTGAGATAAACCAAGAAGTGATCAGAATTATATTTGCTGCAGTTCCAGTTGCATAGTGTCTGATTTTGCCTGTAAAAAATGTTGTATTTAATGTGTAAACCTGTTATTGTGTGTTTCAGGTAAACAACATGGACTTCAGAGGGATGGTGCGTGAAGATGCCGTCCTCTACCTGCTGGAGATCCCCAAAGGAGAAGATGTGACCATTCTGGCCCAAAGCAAACCTGAAGGTACCGGACTGGATAAATAACAAAAAACTACTACAAATGTTAGTGATAAAACCAAAGATAAATAAACTAATGACAAATATAGAAGCGAATAAAAGCGTAAAAACAACGTTCATGCAATAAAAACTCTGATTGGAATGAGTCATGTTTGTAGTTTTTAGCTTTTTTTGTAATTTTGCAGCAGGACTAGTGATGTTTTCTGACTGGATGGACCCAAAATAACACTTAATTTTATGTATTTCAGTGTACAAGGACATTTTAGCGTCCGGCCGAGGCGACTCCTTCTTCATCAGAACTCACTTTGAG
Source organism: Acanthochromis polyacanthus (assembly GCF_021347895.1). Lineage (NCBI taxonomy): Eukaryota > Metazoa > Chordata > Actinopteri > Pomacentridae > Acanthochromis > Acanthochromis polyacanthus. The sequence goes on along the minus strand of NC_067130.1, from coordinate 29,755,910 downwards.
TTTGAGAAAGAGGCTCCGCAGAGTCTTCCTTTCGCCAGAGGGGAGATCTTCAAAGTGACCGACACACTTTATGACGGCAAACTGGGCAACTGGCTGGCGATCCGCACCGACAAAGACAACCAGCTGCTGGAGAAAGGAATCATCCCCAACAAGAGCAGGTATGTGGGCTAAAGACTAGTCAAACAAACGGATCGTAAGTGTGTTTATCTGCATCTGTAACAAAGAAATAGAAAACATTTAGCAGTGACATTTAATAATTCGGATGCTTTTCACAACATCCAGTGACCTAGTTGTGATGGAATTCCAGATGCTAAGGTTTCCGAGTGCTTAAAAACATCCTCCACAGTGACTCAACCTTATCTACTTTTGTCTACCGGTTTATTTGGAGCAAAAACCACCAAAATGACAAATTAAAATGTCTGTAGCTTCTCAAAGTCTCTAACTAGGTGAATAAATTAAGTTTTGTCAGGAAGAAAACCTCTTAAAAATCTGGAAATGATTCAGAAACAGAGCAGTTAGCCTTTAAAGTTGGTAAAAAAATAAAGATTTATGCCCACCTAAAGTATATCTGTATATATAATTGGCTTACTATTAGTTTTATAGCATCTTCATGTGTACTACAGCACACTGGATTAATGTAAATATGTAAACAATAACATGCGGTCTGTGTATATGTGCACACACACAACTGCACTCTTACACAACGTACGCTGCACTTTAAAAAGTTAATTTTTTTCAAATGTATCTTTTTTTTTTAAAGTTTCTTTTTAATGTCGTTTTCCTGCAACTTTTGTCATCTAAATGCTGCAAAATTTAATCTACAGTACTCACTATCAGTTTGCATAGTCTGTGTTTGGGCTGCTCTTACAGGAAATATGCAAAAAATAAAAAGAAATTGATGGTATTTTTGACATGAATCCTGCAAAACCAACTATGTCCATGTATGTGAGAAAACTGAAAATAGGAAGTTGGGACACAGGCCTCCTCTGGGAATTTATGAAGCTAAAAACAGACAAAAATGTCTTTCTGGTGTGTTTCTACTTCATTTAGTGGCATAATAATAGCTTGCAATCCTCCAGTCCAAATCTAGACACCAATAATCATCAGAAACATGCACAAACCGGACTTAGAACTTCTTGAAACCACTGATTTGTTTTCTAATTTTTATCTTACAGAGCAGAACAAATGGCGAACGTCCAGAACGCTGCTCGGGCCGCATCGGGCAACGACCGAGGAGACTTCTGGAGGCTTCGAGGTCAAAGAGCAGCAAAGAAAAAAGACCTTCGAAAGAGCCGAGAGGACCTGAGCGCCGCTCCGGTCACCACTCGGTTCCCCGCCTACGAGAGGGTGGTGTTACGAGAAGGTAGCTGAAAAACAAGTTACCTACCTAGATCGAGTAGTTTGTGTTGAAAATCTGAGTGAATTCACTGTTTATTGTTGTTTTGCAGCTGGTTTTAAGAGGCCTGTGGTGATATTTGGGCCCATTTCTGATGCAGTGAACGACAAACTGGCCAACGACATTCCCAACGATTTCGTCGTCGCCAGTAAGTGTCGTCAAGACTTAAAATGAAACATTAGCAACTAGAACAGATCTTCTAGATTGTGATTCACCTCCTTCCTCTTCCAGAAACTGAACCCAAAGATGCAGGAAGTGAGAAATCCTCTGGAGTGGTGAGACTAAACACCATCCGGCAGATCATAGAACAGGTAGGTTACGGTACAAAATAACGCCTCTGTATGAAAAAGCTGTTATGTTTGCAGATATTTAACCTCCTGATGTTTCTCAGGACCGTCACGCTCTGCTGGACGTGACTCCTAAAGCCGTGGACACCCTGAACTACACCCAGTGGTACCCCATCGTCATCTTCCTCAACCCTGACAGCAAGCAGGGCGTCAAGACCATGAGGAGCCGCCTGATGCCGGGATCCAACCGCAGCGCCAGGAAGCTGTACGAGCAGGCGGTGAAGCTGAGGAAGACCTGCTCACATCTGTTCACTGGTAGGTTTCACTCAGCAGGAAGTCAGAGTAGAGGTGGAACTGGTCTGAAGGTTAGAAACTGGAAATAATCTGACTTTAGTGAACTTACTGGACCTGACTCCTGCTGCTTCTGATAAACAACTGATTCAAAATCTTACTTCTATTAGTACTACTACTACTGCTGCATCCCAAGAGTTAGAACTAAACATGGAGGAGTAGTGTTTTGTTTTCCTGCAGCACAGACATGAACTAACCTCCCGGTTTATGCTGGATGAGCCTCAACTCATCAACAACAAGAAGTATGGGCTGAAAACTTCTCCTTCTGTTTGATTCATGCATCTAATGACTGTACTTTTGCTTTTTTAGTTGTGGATTTTACCTCATTTACGTTATTTAAGATTATAAATCTTTTACTATGTTGTTAGGCTTCACAGGTTTTTACAAGGAAGACAAATGCATAAAATAAAGTAGATGTCAGAAAGTCAAGTCAATCAATCAAATGCCTTTTTAGAGACACAAATTTGTCACCTTTTTTTTTTTTTAAAAAATCACCGTTTCTTAATCTAGGTCACCTAAGAGGTAGAAATTGTATTTTTCATGTTTTTCTGCAGCACTAACTACAGTATATAGCCTACATTTTTTTATGCTGAGATGGTACAGAAACATGACAATATCATCACTGGATGTTTTAGGTTTTGTAACAGACAACATGGTGTTTAGTAGTAGTAAATGCTTTTAAGTGGAGGAATCAAAAGATTTAAGGTTTCAAAGTGAATAAACAGCAAGTACAGCGATTAAAAAGCAGTAGAAATATTAACAGCATGCAGGAATGTGTGAATTGTTGACCTCAGGATGCGTTGTCTGTTTTTTAGCGACCATCGACCTGAACTCAGCCAATGACGCCTGGTACGGCAGCGTGAAAGATTCGATTCAGGAGCAGCAGGACCGAGCTGTGTGGGTCTGTGAGGGCAAGGTGAGGCTTAAATCCACTCCTTAACCCACTTCTTAGTTTTTGTTATTTTACTCCTCTGGATTCTGGAGGTTTATTATCAGCCAAACATCTTTAAAAGCTGTTTTCAGATCAGTTAAATGGACATTTTGGTGTTTTTCTGTCACTTCCTGTCTTCAGTTGGATGGTTCGGAGGAAGACCTGGATCTCCATGACGACCGCATGTCCTACCTGTCAGCGATGAGCGCTGACTACCTGAGCATGGACAGCCGTCTGACCAGCGACTACGACGACACGGCGGACGAGGGCGGAGCTTACACCGACAACGAGCTGGACGAGGCGCTGGACGAACCTCAGCCTGTTTCAGCCATCAGCCGATCATCAGAGCCGGTTCTACCAGACGACGTGAGCAGAACACTTTTATTTAATACTCTTTATGTGTTTAGAATAGAAGGTGTTTCCTTTTAACAACCCCAAGGGCTCCAGACTGTAACTAAAACGGTCACATTTGGCTCTCCAGCTAGCAGGTGTTAGCTGTCGTGGTTAAAAAATAGTACTTCTTCTTCTGAACTGGTTCAGTCTGACAAGTGCAGCCATCCGTTTTGGTTTTATTCAATGATGAAATTATCTACGACTTGTTTTTTTAAATAATAAAATAAGAACAGAGAGGATAAGGCTGGTGCAGAGGGACGACCGAGTCTGTTAAGAAGGAAAAAGTCGTCCACTACATTCAGTCATGATGGCTAACACAATGCTAGAAAAACTGGAATATTAACAGAGGACACAATTTTGGCTTCCTAGCATTAAATATACATGACATTTAGAATGCGCTCTATTCATAGTAAACAGTAGAAAATTACTCTGCTTTAATTTGCTTAACATCAGAAGACCTTATTTTACTATTTTTCTATTTTTCTAGTCATTTTTGGCCTCACCTGTCTGAGCTGCTGTACTTCAGGTGCTAGCATGTACCTTAGCCTGCACAGGAGGCGTTTAGAGAACATCAGTAAATTCAGATAAGATGAGATAAAACTTAGGAAATTCCTGTGCCAGATATTGCTCAGAAAAAATACCCCATAATGACACAATGTGCTTAATAATAAAAATGAAAATAAAAATCGACGAATTGATGATCTAAATGGATAAACATTTATTCTTGAAGGGGCCAAAGAGAAAACAATGGAGGAGCTACAAGATAAAACACAATTATTGCGTCTATTGATGAGTTCAGTCTGTGTCCAGTTTATAGGAATGATGTCAGAGAAAGACTGGTGACAGAATTAATACATTTTTACGTTCAGTATTTGAGCTGGGACCAGTTAATGTGCTGGTGTGACCAGCTGAGAGAAAAGTCAGTCTGGAGCTCTGATGTACTAATTGCCACCACTGTTTACCCTTTGTTGTTGTTGTCACTGTGTGTGTGTTTGTGATTCTGACCCTGTGTTTGTGTAGAGGCCTCAGCCTGAACCTCGGGGTCGTATGAGGAGGTCAGGCAGCAGAGAGATGCTGCACAGAGAACCCAGTCCCCCCCCTTCCTTTGTCCCTGAACCCCCAAAGGTGAGAATCTCCCACCTCCACCTTAACATCAGTCCACCTTTACTCACCTCTAATCAATAATAGTTCCTCTAAAGCAGCACTGGAACCAAGGCAATCGGTGGTTTCAAACTTCTTACTTTTTGCTTCAAGTATAGCTACGACCATTTAATCCATATTACTTTATCATAATATTGCAGATTAAGCTTTAAACGTTCAGTCTTTTGTGTTAAATGAGCTGTTTGTTTGCTATCGGCAGCTCAGCTTGTTTTGAACTTTTCAGAGGATTTTGGGTCAGAATGACCTGAGAAACACGCTGACCTGCATACGTCAAAATCCAACCGTATGTCGTAGGACATCTGAGTGTTTCAAGCGTACTGCACATGACTTTACAGAATATTCCCCTTTGCGCCCCACAAGTCGCGTCCTTTTCCACAGTTTAAGCTGATCTGTTCCAGCTCCACACTGTTTGGAATAGCATCCCCATCTTCCAAGCACGATATCCTGATTTTCCTAACTGGAATCCTGAATGGATGGCTGGTTTTATTTGTTTGGGAATCAGGAGAAAAGAAAGATCTGACTACTGTAGCTCTACAGGCAGCCAAAAAAGGCACCGCAACTGGTCAGTGTTCCGTCCTACATTTCTGCCCTCCCGATTGGCTCCATACTGGATTCTGAGACTTCTTTTTCTGGCGTACTGTAAAGTATGGATGTTGGAACATATCCCAAAAGTCCCTGAAACTTTTAATTTTGAGGACGAATGTTGGGTAATTTTCCACGAAGCTAAAGGTTCCTTCAGGTTTGTTATGTGCGTTTTCATTGTGATGTAAAAACATGCAAAGAAAAAAGAAAAATGGCCAAATGATGTTCTTTAATTTAAGCTGAGGCGATAAAACAATGAGGAAATAATTGACACCAGATTAATATAACAAGAAATTAGTTTGACAGTTTAATAGAAAAGCATGAGAAGCAAACTGCAGTGAAAGAATGTCATGAAAATGCAAAGTTTGGCTTCATAAACAAACCCAAGGCTCAGAACAACCATTTATGTTCCTCAAAAATGGAGGTAAGAAATCAAAAGTTTGAAACCTCTGTCAGTTTACCTAAAAACTGATTTTTATTTGCTTTAACAATGGATCAAGGTGACGTCATAAATTTATTTGTGTGTTGAGTTACCGTTGGAATTAAAACCTGTGTGTCTTGACAATAGCATCATAAATTCAATGTAATGTGTTTAAATTCAATTATAAACCCTTTTTCTGCTGGTTGTAATTAAAAACTATCAATAATTATCAATGTTACTGGATATAAAACCTTTATAGCATGAAATTTATCATAAATTTCATTAGATTTTTACATTTTTATCGTAAATTTGTTTGTAAAAATGCAGAAATTATAAAATAGACCTAATTTTTTATCCCAAATTGTTGCTAGAATTTTTTGTCCGTCTGTTTTTCTGTAGCTCCAAGTTGTTGCGTCAAAGCAGAAATAAAAATAAAACGTGTTTACAGTTGTGGTTTTAAAACGTTTTTGACTCGACAGCAACGTTCAGCTTCATAAACCACTTCCTTTAAAGCTCCTGAAACTTCACAAAATGCTAAATAAATGTTAAATAAAGGTTTAAAATATTCCAGGTTATGCTAAACCGTCCCTCCATGTTCCAGGTTCGCGCTCAGACTCGGACCGACTCGACACGAAGCTACGAGTCGCACTCCAGCAGCACCATCAGCAGCAGCGACGCAGCCGGAAACAAACCTCCACCTCCACCGGTGGCCATGAAGCCAAACATCGCCCGGCTGAACCAGTCGTCAGAGGAGCAGAGTCCAGGGAGGGAGGAGGAGGATCCGTCCAACAAGTCCTTCCTGGGAAAGGTCCGACTCTTCTTCTGTATCGTCACTTCTTATGTTACTGCTCACTTCTACTCTTTAACCCTCGTGTCGTCCTGAAGGTCAAAATTGACTCGTTTTAAAGTTTGAAAATGTGAAAGAAAAAAAAAACATGTTCACAGCGAAACTTCTGATGTCCACATTTTTCAACTTTTTGGGAAATTTTTGAACATTTTTTGGTGTAAAAAAAAAGAAAAGTTAAAAATGTTTCTTAAGCACATTCACAAAAAATCAACCAAAATCCAGTGAAATTTGATGATTTTATGTGAATGTTCTTAAGAAAATATCTGAAGTTTTACTGATATAGAATCACTTTAGATATTTTTAGGATTTTTTTGGAAGATTTTTGCTCATTTTTTGAAAATATTTCAAGAATTTTCTTGCCAAATTTGGGGGATTTTTTAAAATAAAACTTTTAAGGGAAACTTTTAAAGAATTCTTAGAATTTTCTTCCTGAAGATTTTGCCAATTTTCAGAAATGTGGGGAATTTTTTTGCAGATTTTGGGGATTTTTTCACACAAGGAAACAATATTTTTTGATGCCCGTAAATGAGGACAACAGGAGGGTTAAGAAACATTATCTGGTATTTTTTAGATTCCTTTCCTATGTTTAGAATCTTTAAATACTTCTTCTTCCTCTTTTACTTCCTCTGCTTCTTAAATGAAACAGAAAACGGGTGACCAGGTAACTGCAGACATGAATCCCCCCCGTGTGTTTGCAGCCCTCCTCTCCAATCATAACAGCTCGTTGTCCTTCATAAACGTCACAATGAATGTTTCATTTGATCGTCACTTTCATGAAAATCCTGCCCTGTGGATGTGCAGCATCTATTCTTTCTGTTTATTAATAATAGAGCATTAATTAACTTGTTTTTTTCCCCAGATTAAAGCGTTTGAGAAGATGGACCATCTGGCCCGAGCTCAGAGGCTGCTGGAGCTGCAGGAGGCTGAAAACGCTCGAGTCAGTCTTACTGTCATTATTATTGTTTTTACTCCGCTATGTGACGACCAGCATACGTTTGTCTGTGAATCTGTCTGTCTGTGCGACACATTACTCAAAAACGGACAAACGGGTTTGGATGAAACTTTGAGGGAAGGTCAGAAATGACACAAGGACCAAGTGATTAGACTTTGGCAGTGATGCAGCTTCTAGTCTGGATCCACTGATTTGTTTGGGGTTTCCCATTGTCAGATGTAGCTGCTGGCACAGCGTCTTCTCGGCAGCGTCTTCGTCATGTCAAGAAACCTCATCTTAGAGAAACGCGTCCTGTGCCGCTGAGATGGTTACAAAATAAAAGCTCGTAGCATTCAAAATACGCCTTCAAAATAAAAGCGTGGAAGAAGCAAAACGAAGGCTTGCCAAAATTGATGAACTGATCAACAGACCTTTAAAAGAATAATTTACACACAATCTGGTATAAATAAATGACGTGCACATGCATAACACATGCCTGTACTCAGCACAAGGTCTTTTTATTGAAACGATCCGTCACCTGAGCAGCCTTGGTGGAGCACTGCGCTCTGAGTGCTTTTCTTGTTTAGTATATTGGCCAAAATGTCATAGTTTAGTATGTCGTCCAGAACATATGTTCTTAAAGAAAATATCAGAAGGTTTTCTGATATGTCTGTAATCACTTTAGATATTTTTAGAATTTTTTGGAAGATTTTTGCTCATTCTTTGAAAAATATTTACAAGACTTTTTTGCCAAATATAGTTTGTGTGTGTGTATATATATATATATATATATATATATATATATACACACACACACATATATCTACCTATCTATATATGTGTGTGTGTGTGTGTGTATGTGTATAAAACTATAATAAAACTAAACGGAATTATTGGAATTTTCCTCTTGAAGGTTTTATAAATTTTCAGAAATTTGGGGACATTTCTTTGCTGAATTTTTGGATTTTTTCCAGTAAGAATATTTTTTGGTGTCTGTAAATGAGGACAACAGGAGGGTTAATTAAACAAAGGCAGAGAAGCTGCTAAAACACTTCTGTCCTCTTGGATTCATGTAGAGTTTTGTTCTTCTTGGATTAGTTGTGACAGATCTGGGTGTTTCTTTTCTCTCCACAGCTGGAAATCGCCCAGAAGCATCCTGACATTTACGCCGTCCCAGTGAAGATGCCAAAGCCCAACCTGAACCGTCCTCAGCCAATAGGGTGAGAGAGAATCACTCAGGAAAATGTGCTGCTTTTCATTGAGATAAGTCTGTCATCAGGCAGTGGATCGGTGGTTTGCTCTGTTGCCTCTCAGCTAGAAGACCCCTGGTTCATGTCCCATCAGTCCTGAGATCTTTCTGCATAGAGTTTGCATGTCCTTTCATGTGTGGGTTTTCTCCTGGTTCTCCTGCTTCCTCCTACAGTGGTGACTCTAAACTGTGTGTAGGTGTGACTGAGTGATTGTTGTCACCTTAAGTCACCTCAGATAGACTCCAGCCCCCCATGACTGTAACGAGGATTAAGTGGTGTTTCTATAGGTGATGGATGTCTGGAAGTCTCTAAGCTGCTGTTTGTTTCTTTGTCATCAGTTCCAGCTCCAACCCGGAGCCTCAGACTCCGTCCAGACCTTCATACTCGGAGTCGAGGAGCCACGAGGACGACGAGGCCGAGTACCGGAGGCAGCTGGCCGACCAGACCAAGAGAGGATACTACAACCCCCAGAAGTACAAAGACACCGAGCTGTAGGCCGGGGAAACAGGAAGCAGCGTTGTCGCCACCTGTTGCCATGGTAACGGCTTCAGCAGCTTCACCTTGACTCTCAGAACTCTTATCTGTTCCCATCCGTGGATCCGGGCCACAAAAACCACCTGTCCTGAACAAAAAACTTCTTCTTCACACAGCTGATGTTTCACTGTAAATATTCAGTTTGATTTTCCTCCGTTCCACCAGACTTTAGCTTCTGCCTCTTATATCAACATTACAGTCGGTCAAAGAGCCTTTTTTGTAAAGAGAAATACTTATTTTTGGAGATATTTCCAGACTTTTCTAACCATTTGGATAAAAAATAACTAGTTTTACGTCGTTTGTTTCCTCTCCAGGTAGCTCAGGATGTTTACTTAATGAGGTTGTAGACAGAATAAATGTGAAGAATTCTGTATATAAACAAATCTAAAGCATTTTTCAGACGTGTAGCTGTGTTCTAACAGTCTGACAAAGATCATATTTATGTTACTGATCCTCGTAGCTTCATGCTTAAGTGCACAAATGACCTAAAATACTAAATCTGAACTAATAGCAGCTTCTCAGACTGTCAGTTCAGTAACAAAGCAGTTCAATAGTGATTTTATAAACACTGAAACTTCACTTTATATGTGACGTTAATCTAAATACTACTTAAACACAAATATAAAGCTCACCAGCATGATGTAAAGAAAGCTGCACCGTCTGACCTGCTGTTAGAACCTGATCAGTGCCGTCTCCATTTTAGGGATAATTTAGTCTTAACCTTCACTTCCTGTTAACGTTTTATCAAAAATTCATCATTGGTGAGTCTCATTTAATCAGACCTGCTACAGATTCTGTCGTAAACACTGAAAATCTCGATATTTTTCTGCTCATAATAGATGTTAAATTGTAGGGAAAGTGAATGAAGAAGATGTTTTGTGAGTTTCTTCTGCTTTGAGCGATGTTTTTGGACCAATATTGGAGCTAAAATGTGGTGAAAACACTTCATGCAGCCCGATTTACGTCTATTGTGGTGCTATATTTGTAAGATTGATTCATTTGGTCCAGTTTAATGAGATGCACTCGTGACTTTAGCAGTAAAGTAACCGAGGAGCTCATTAAGATACGAAGCTGAGACGTTTAGATGCAGTCAGATTAACAGAGAACAGTGCATGTCTGAAAGAATCATAATCAATAATAATCAAGGAGGAAATCTCTAAATCCTGTCCAGCTGTTATCTGCAATCAGTGCAGGTTCAACGTCACGGATTCTCAAAGCTCCGGAGGTCTTCAATTTTCTAAAAAACAGATTTTCTCCTCTGTTTCCAGACTGTAATGTTTAATAAATGAGGCAGAAACTGAATCCAGTCACTACTGTAGCCTCTGTACAGTACCTGCACTGACAGGTTTTTATAAAAGTCGCTTTTTGTGCGTCCAGAATGACGTAGAACAGCATGTCTGTGTGTTTCAGACAGGTGCATTCTGGGAAGCAGCAGCAGATCTTTAAGTGCCTTGTAGCTTCTATAAATATAAAAACCTTCTGAAGCTGTTAAAACATTAGAAGTCGAGTGCAAAACGTGGTGTGTTTTTGTAAAATCGACCAAACAGGAGAACTTTGTGACTAAAGTTAAAGAATACAAGCCGTGGATTTAAACTGGAAACCTCCTACTGTGCTGTTGTTTTTTTTCCCTTTTTTTGGTCTCTTTGTTGATGCAGACGAGCCTCGCCTTCACTAGAAAGAAACACGACGACGAGAACATCTTTATCTGATATTTAAAAGTTAAAAGATCACAAAAAAGTTCTTTTCATGTTTTTGGTGAATGCTGGAACAAAGCGACCTGTAAAAGAAAGTTTATCCAGAAGCGGTGAAATGTTTTTGTCTTGTTCAGCAGCAGCTCGCTAACGGAGACGATCACCTTTTTATTGTTTTTATATCGAACTTCCGCCCGACTCCTTCACGTCTTTGTACACGAGTCCTGGGAAATGTGGTGACAATCATCTTATCAGTGTGAAGATCTGTTTTAGCTGTGAGTCTCTCTCTTTTTGTTTGTTTGTCTTCTCCTGAGTGTTACACAGCCTCTTGGGAAAAAACTAAGAAATAAATCTCTTTTTTACACTGTGGTCAAAGCGTCAGGCTGCGTTTGTGTTCTCAGGTAAAAAATGATGGTTGTGTTTCAGGGGAAAAAGCTGCTCCCACAGGGGAGTTACTGGACAAACTTTGAGGTGCGATAGAAACACTAAATATCTCCTTTCTTAATTCACACATCTGCAGACTTTCAAGAGTTATTTGTTCAAGAAATTGACGGATAAACATGGTTGTCCTGCCAAACAAAAAGCACAAAAACGAGCCTGGATGTTGCAGGAAATAAACCCACTAGAAGTTTACCTGTCAGGGTTTTATTGCAGTTTTGTAGAGTTGTTTATATTTTTAGTGAATTGTAGAATTTACTGATGGAGTTATTTGTCTTTTGGTGGTTTGATAAAATTCAGAAACACTTTCATGTCAAATGGAGTCACATTGACTTTTTTTCATTTTACTGGTGAGTCCCAACCCGAATTTTATATAATTTTACTCCTCATGAACTCAGTCCAGGCTGAACGATAATCTGATGGGATATTTTGTGTTTCTGCAGCCAGAAAAAGTATCAAACTTTCACTAGATGGCTCGAATAACTCTAAAGAAATGGTCCAGAATGACTGGAGTGACTTTTTCAGGGGAGTCTTTTTGCCGAGAAATAAAAAAATCATTTTTAAAAATCAGTTTGGAACCTTTCTTATATGGTTTAACTCCAGCAAAGTCCTCTCAAATAGCATGTTTCTTAGATGCCGATCAGATGTGACTCATCATACAGAGCTTTATGGTGCTAATTTAAATGCTCAGACTAATTATTTTTCAAATTCTTTGTAATTATGCCTTGAGGACTTTGGTTATTGAGCTCATGGTGAGCTTGAAATTCACTTTATATTCACCTCAACACATCTGACCAATACATTCTGAAGTGGGAGTCATTTTGAGTGTGAGTTTGCCCAAATAATTCCTACGTCTTGCAGTGAATTTGGGCAAAAACTACTGGAAAAAAGCCATGTGAATTCTAAAAACAGAACGATGAAGGTTGATCAGTTATGGATCCTGTTTTAACATCCACTACTACTTTTTAAGTAAACAGACGCCTTAAAGTTTTTAAAAAATGCCGTTTTGATGTCTGACAGCGAGTCTGGAAAGTGCAATTTCAATTTTTCTGAAGTTTTTTGTCAAACTTTCCAACTTAAAACAACCTATTGACCAGGGGCGGATCCAGATTAATTTTAGGGGGGACAGAGGGGGGTACAACAGATATATTGGGGGGCCACCGACATGCTATACTATGACGTGTTTAGAGCGACATGCTATACTATGACGTGTTTAGAGTGACATGCTTATGACGTGTTTAGAGCGACATGCTATACTATGACGTGTTTAGAGCGACATGCTTATGACGTGTTTAGAGCGACATGCTATACTATGACGTGTTTAGAGTGACATGCTTATGACGTGTTTAGAGCGACATGCTATACTATGACGTGTTTAGAGTGACATGCTTATGACGTGTTTAGAGCGACATGCTTATGACGTGTTTAGAGCGACATGCTTATGACGTGTTTAGAGCGACATGCTATACTATGACGTGTTTAGAGCGACATGCTTATGACGTGTTTAGAGCGACATGCTTATGACGTGTTTAGAGCGACATGCTATACTATGACGTGTTTAGAGTGACATGCTTATGACGTGTTTAGAGCGACATGCTATACTATGACGTGTTTAGAGCGACATGCTTATGACGTGTTTAGAGCAACATGCTATACTATGACGTGTTTAGAGCGACATGCTATACTATGACGTGTTTAGAGCGACATGCTTATGACGTGTTTAGAGCGACATGCTTATGACGTGTTTAGAGCGACATGCTATACTATGACGTGTTTAGAGCAACATGCTGTACTATGACGTGTTTAGAGTGACATGCTTATGACGTGTTTAGAGCGACATGCTATACTATGACGTGTTTAGAGCGACATGCTTATGACGTGTTTAGAGCGACATGCTATACTATGACGTGTTTAGAGCGACATGCTTATGACGTGTTTAGAGCGACATGCTTATGACGTGTTTAGAGCAACATGCTGTACTATGACGTGTTTAGAGCAACATGCTGTACTATGACGTGTTTAGAGCGACATGCTTATGACGTGTTTAGAGCGACATGCTATACTATGACGTGTTTAGAGCGACATGCTTATGACGTGTTTAGAGCGACATGCTATACTATGACGTGTTTAGAGCGACATGCTTATGACGTGTTTAGAGCGACATGCTTATGACGTGTTTAGAGCGACATGCTATACTATGACGTGTTTAGAGCAACATGCTGTACTATGACGTGTTTAGAGCGACATGCTTATGACGTGTTTAGAGCGACATGCTATACTATGACGTGTTTAGAGCGACATGCTTATGACGTGTTTAGAGCGACATGCTATACTATGACGTGTTTAGAGCGACATGCTTATGACGTGTTTAGAGCGACATGCTTATGACGTGTTTAGAGCGACATGCTATACTATGACGTGTTTAGAGTGACATGCTTATGACGTGTTTAGAGCGACATGCTTATGACGTGTTTAGAGCGACATGCTTATGACGTGTTTAGAGCGACATGCTATACTATGACGTGTTTAGAGCGACATGCTTATGACGTGTTTAGAGCGACATGCTTATGACGTGTTTAGAGCGACATGCTATACTATGACGTGTTTAGAGTGACATGCTTATGACGTGTTTAGAGCGACATGCTATACTATGACGTGTTTAGAGCGACATGCTTATGACGTGTTTAGAGCGACATGCTTATGACGTGTTTAGAGCGACATGCTATACTATGACGTGTTTAGAGCAACATGCTGTACTATGACGTGTTTAGAGTGACATGCTTATGACGTGTTTAGAGCGACATGCTATACTATGACGTGTTTAGAGCGACATGCTTATGACGTGTTTAGAGCGACATGCTATACTATGACGTGTTTAGAGCGACATGCTTATGACGTGTTTAGAGCGACATGCTTATGACGTGTTTAGAGCAACATGCTGTACTATGACGTGTTTAGAGTGACATGCTTATGACGTGTTTAGAGCGACATGCTATACTATGACGTGTTTAGAGCGACATGCTTATGACGTGTTTAGAGCGACATGCTATACTATGACGTGTTTAGAGCGACATGCTTATGACGTGTTTAGAGCGACATGCTTATGACGTGTTTAGAGCGACATGCTTATGACGTGTTTAGAGCGATATGCTATACTATGACGTGTTTAGAGCGACATGCTGTACTATGACGTGTTTAGAGTGACATGCTTATGACGTGTTTAGAGCGACATGCTATACTATGACGTGTTTAGAGCGACATGCTATACTATGACGTGTTTAGAGCGACATGCTTATGACGTGTTTAGAGCGACATGCTATACTATGACGTGTTTAGAGCGACATGCTATACTGTGACGTGTTTAGAGCGACATGCTATACTATGACGTGTTTAGAGCGACATGCTATACTATGATGTGTTTAGAGCGATATGCTATACTATGACGTGTTTAGAGTGACATGCTTATGACGTGTTTAGAGCGACATGCTATACTATGACGTGTTTAGAGTGACATGCTTATGACGTGTTTAGAGCGACATGCTATACTATGACGTGTTTAGAGCGACATGCTGTACTATGACGTGTTTAGAGCGACATGCTATACTATGACGTGTTTAGAGTGACATGCTTATGACGTTTAGAGCGACATGCTATACTATGACGTGTTTAGAGCGACATGCTTATGACGTGTTTAGAGCAACATGCTATACTATGACGTGTTTAGAGCGACATGCTATACTATGACGTGTTTAGAGCGACATGCTTATGACGTGTTTAGAGCGACATGCTTATGACGTGTTTAGAGCGACATGCTATACTATGACGTGTTTAGAGCAACATGCTGTACTATGACGTGTTTAGAGTGACATGCTTATGACGTGTTTAGAGCGACATGCTTATGACGTGTTTAGAGCGACATGCTATACTATGTGTTTAGAGCGATATGCTATACTATGACGTGTTTAGAGTGACATGCTTATGACGTGTTTAGAGCGACATGCTATACTATGACGTGTTTAGAGCGACATGCTTATGACGTGTTTAGAGCGACATGCTATACTATGACGTGTTTAGAGCGACATGCTTATGACGTGTTTAGAGCGACATGCTTATGACGTGTTTAGAGCAACATGCTGTACTATGACGTGTTTCGAGTGACATGCTTATGACGTGTTTAGAGCGACATGCTATACTATGACGTGTTTAGAGCGACATGCTTATGACGTGTTTAGAGCGACATGCTATACTATGACGTGTTTAGAGCGACATGCTTATGACGTGTTTAGAGCGACATGCTTATGACGTGTTTAGAGCGACATGCTTATGACGTGTTTAGAGCGATATGCTATACTATGACGTGTTTAGAGCGACATGCTGTACTATGACGTGTTTAGAGTGACATGCTTATGACGTGTTTAGAGCGACATGCTATACTATGACGTGTTTAGAGCGACATGCTATACTATGACGTGTTTAGAGCGACATGCTTATGACGTGTTTAGAGCGACATGCTATACTATGACGTGTTTAGAGCGACATGCTATACTGTGACGTGTTTAGAGCGACATGCTATACTATGACGTGTTTAGAGCGACATGCTATACTATGATGTGTTTAGAGCGATATGCTATACTATGACGTGTTTAGAGTGACATGCTTATGACGTGTTTAGAGCGACATGCTATACTATGACGTGTTTAGAGTGACATGCTTATGACGTGTTTAGAGCGACATGCTATACTATGACGTGTTTAGAGCGACATGCTGTACTATGACGTGTTTAGAGCGACATGCTATACTATGACGTGTTTAGAGTGACATGCTTATGACGTTTAGAGCGACATGCTATACTATGACGTGTTTAGAGCGACATGCTTATGACGTGTTTAGAGCAACATGCTATACTATGACGTGTTTAGAGCGACATGCTATACTATGACGTGTTTAGAGCGACATGCTTATGACGTGTTTAGAGCGACATGCTTATGACGTGTTTAGAGCGACATGCTATACTATGACGTGTTTAGAGCAACATGCTGTACTATGACGTGTTTAGAGTGACATGCTTATGACGTGTTTAGAGCGACATGCTTATGACGTGTTTAGAGCGACATGCTTATGACGTGTTTAGAGCAACATGCTGTACTATGACGTGTTTAGAGTGACATGCTTATGACGTGTTTAGAGCGACATGCTATACTATGACGTGTTTAGAGCGACATGCTTATGACGTGTTTAGAGCGACATGCTATACTATGACGTGTTTAGAGCGACATGCTTATGACGTGTTTAGAGCGACATGCTTATGACGTGTTTAGAGCGATATGCTATACTATGACGTGTTTAGAGCGACATGCTGTACTATGACGTGTTTAGAGTGACATGCTTATGACGTGTTTAGAGCGACATGCTATACTATGACGTGTTTAGAGCGACATGCTATACTATGACGTGTTTAGAGCGACATGCTTATGACGTGTTTAGAGCGACATGCTATACTATGACGTGTTTAGAGCGACATGCTATACTGTGACGTGTTTAGAGCGACATGCTATACTATGACGTGTTTAGAGCGACATGCTATACTATGTGTTTAGAGCGATATGCTATACTATGACGTGTTTAGAGTGACATGCTTATGACGTGTTTAGAGCGACATGCTATACTATGACGTGTTTAGAGCGACATGCTATACTATGACGTGTTTAGAGCGACATGCTATACTATGATGTGTTTAGAGTGACATGCTTATGACGTGTTTAGAGCGACATGCTATACTATGACGTGTTTAGAGTGACATGCTTATGACGTGTTTAGAGCGACATGCTATACTATGACGTGTTTAGAGCGACATGCTGTACTATGACGTGTTTAGAGCGACATGCTATACTATGACGTGTTTAGAGTGACATGCTTATGACGTGTTTAGAGCGACATGCTATACTATGACGTGTTTAGAGCGACATGCTGTACTATGACGTGTTTAGAGCGACATGCTGTACTATAGGCTTTTTTAATTGACACATTACTATGACTTTTTTGTTTTCGTTTATTTGGTGTTTTTTAGCAACATGTAAGAATTTGAACAGTTTTTTAAATTACTATACTTTTACTTGTGCAATGAACTATTATTCTATGGCATTTTTTAGACGACATATTATACTCTGATGTTTTCTTGATTAACATACTATTTTGACAATATACTGCACTATGACATTTGTTGAACCACGTCATACATGACAATTTTAGGCAACATCCTATCATTTTGCGCTTTTTGAACCACGTAATAATCTATGGGGTTGTTTTTGCTGACATGCTATACTATGAACTACAGGCCCTACTATGTTATTCTTGAAAAGTATACCATACTTTGACATTTTCTGAACTACATCCTATACCAGGTATGGGCAAACTACGGCCCCCGGGCCACATATCTATGGTCCTATCTATTGCTATCTATATCTATATTCACTAGTCTGGTCTGATGTAGTCTCGATGATGACCATTCACAAGTACGTGAGAACCAAGTACGGACAGTTACGTACTGAGAAACGGCCACAGTCTTCTTACCGCAAAGGTACAAAGCTGCTCGTCTGCTTGTCCGGCATCAGGAAACGTCTTCAAAGCTACTTCAAATCCAAACAAAATACAATCAAAACCTCAAACTAACGTCATTGGTCCATTTCAGTGCAGTCGGACAACAGTCGGAAATCAGAGAATCAGTTATGTACATTTCCAACGAAAATTTTGGGGGGTGGGGCACACGGGGTGGCCAATCAGATCACAGGGGGGCACTGCTTCCTCCTGCCCCCACGGAAGATGCGTCACTGCTATTGACGTCTTTGTTTCTGTAGCAGAGGGCAGAGAGAGTGAAATCTATAAATCAAATAACATAAAATGTCCTTTCAACTTGGGGAATAGTTCCATTAAAAAGAGGGCAGCTCCTTTTAACAGCCAAACTAGTGTGAAACCAGACATAAATAAAGAAATTCATAGAAAGAGTTGCGTTTTTGATTTTGAAATAGGATTGAAATGTTTCCCGTAAACCTCAACATTTTTATTTCTTGCCCATTTTCATTATTATTTTTTAAATTTAGTTTCCATTGAACAAAAAACCCAGAATTTACCGACTGTCTTTTGTTTCTTAGAGTTTATTCAGCAGAATTTGTACATGCATTCCCCTTTAACTTCTCCATCACCCTGATAATTTATAGGTCCAACATGATTAGAGTACATTCAGAAATTACAGTTATTTATTTTTTAATCAAAAGCTAATATTTTTCCACCTAAATATACACAATAAAATCCACTAAATTCTTCTCTTTGGTCGAACAGAAAACATCACATGAACACTCGGCCTACAGTGAGATAATCTGCCTTCTGCTGTCGCACGGCGGACAGTCGACTGTACAGATTAAGGCAAGTCAAGTGATATAAACGAGGAGGAGGAGGGCTGAAAACGACGGGACAGGTGTGGTTCAAAGAGAGAAAAGTTTGTGTTTAGATGTAAACCGGTTGCTCCTGCGCTGTCAGCAGACGGTACATGGCTGCAGGCATCGTCTTCATGTGGATCTGGAGCAGAAACGAAAGCAAATTAGAGTCGACTCAAAGGAATCCCAGCGTGAAAACGATCATTTAACAGTTCAGATTTTTGATTCTTGTGTTGAATGTAAAAAACTGACATGCAGGTCATTTAAATTACCCACTGGGGAGCAAAAATATGAGCTTAAACTGAAGGTTTTAATATTTAGTGAGGACAAAAAGAAAAAAACTGAAGTAAGGTGTGATTACATGAGCAATGCCGACTCATTTGTTGTTTTTTGATTGTTAGTGACTGGAAAAAATGGTACAATCAAGTAGAATTAGTTGAATTAGGTGTTAAACAGCCACTAAAACACACCATAAAACACAGCTTTTAACCCTCATGTCGTCCTGCGAGTCAAATTGACCCGTTTGAAAGTTTGAAGAAAAAAAAAAAAAATATATATATATATATATATATATATATATATATATATTCACAGTGAAACTTCTGATGTCCACATTTTCAATATTTTTGGGAAATTTTTGAACATTTTTGGGTGGAAAAAAAGAAATGTTAAAAATGTTTCTTAAGAACATTTACTAAAAAATTAACCAAAATCCAGCGAAAAGGATTTTGGTTGATTTTTTTTTTAGAATGTTCATAAAGAAAATATCAGAAGCTTTACTGATATATATGTCATCACTTTAGATATTTTTAGGATTTGTTTGGATTTTTACTCATTTATGAAAATATTTGCCAAATTTGGGGGACTTCTTTTCTCATAAAACTTTTAAGGAAAAGAAATTATTAGAATTTTCTAGGGCTGCAGCTAACGAAGCCTCGAATAATCGTCTCAGCACGATACGTCATCAAAAGCGGAAGTGAGCGCGCAATGCAACAGAAATCACTGTCAGACATCGGCGCTGCATCGTGGCGCGGATGTCAGCGTTTACTATACAGCTGTATCTAAACGCGGATGTCCGCGCTGCATCGTGCATACATAATAAATGCACGATGCAGCGCCGATGTCCGTCCGTGTTCCGCGCTCTGGTCGGACGGTGATTTCTGTTGCATTGCGCGCTCACTTCCGCTTTTGATGACGTATCGTGCTGAGACGATTACTCGAGGCTTCGTTAGCTGCAGCCCTAGAATTGTCTTCCTGAAGGTTTTGCAAACTTTCAGAAATTTGGGGAAATTTTTAGCTGAATTTTGGGATTTTTTTTAGACAAGGAAAAAATATTTTTTGGTGCCCATAAATGAGGACAACAGGAGGGTTAAGATAAAGGCAGGATTTTAGTAGAAGTTTCTCTCAAATGTTGGATAAAATAAAAGTTTTTTCACCTCTCCCATGGCGTTGGACAGGATCTGGACGATTTTCTCGTGAGGAGTCGCCACGACGCTCTGGCTGTTGATTTCGATGATTCGGTGGCCGACGCGAACGCCTCCTCTCTCAGCGATGCCTCCTCTCATCAGGCTGCAGATCTGTGTAAAGTTAAAAACAAGAAAAGTACTCAGAGAGCGAAGTGTGGGAGCAAATAAAAACACATGGAGAGTCAAAAAAAAATTGCCCAAATTTCATCAGTTAGCAGCCTGAAATAGTAAAAACTGAAAGAAACTGTCAGATTTTCAGCTTTACAGCAGACTTTGAACTAATTTATTCAGAAAAACAGCCAAAACTAAACCTAAAATCTAAATGTTTTAGGTCAAAATCACTTTATTCTACAGGTTGAAATGTTTAAAAATTCTCCATCAAATAAAGCATTTGCACCAGAACTTCTAAAAAAGTAAAACTTCTGGGCTCCTCAGTGCATCTAAAAGGCCGAGACATGCTCAGCCAGTGATTGTTCAGTTGAACTGCAGGCTGTGTTTCCATAGAGTAGAAAGGAGATGATTAGAGAGACTGAGAGGAAAATAAAACAAACTTGAGCAATAAAATAATTGCAGCATGGATCAAAAAATGTATACGGACAGGCCAGTTGTTGTTCAGCACGGTGAAACGTCTTTTTTGGGTGGCTGTTTAAAGTTTGTACACTGCAAAAAGTCAAAATCTTACCAAGTGTATTTGTCTTATTTTCAGTCAAAATGTCTCATCCCACTCGATTTAAGACAAATTTACTTAAATGACATTTCAGCAGATGGAGGGACTTGTTTTAAGACAATGCATCTTAAATGTCTTGTTAAGTCAAACAATCTGGAAATGATCTTGTTTTGAGTTGAATTTTACAAGAAAACTCAAAATATGTTTAATAGATCTCAAATTAGGAGGTTACATGACAGCAAAAATCTATTTTTGAGTGAAAAACTGTCTTCTTTTTTTAGCATCACTGTCTTATTTTAAGACATGTAAGCTGGACAATCCTGGTAAAATATAGCTTAAAATATGTTTTTCCAGCTAATTGTAAGATTTAAAGATTTTTAAGAAATCTTACCAGGCCATTTTTCACTTGTTCTATTGGCAGAGTTTTTCACTTATTTCAAGGTTAAAGTTTCTTGAAATAAGTTTATTTCTTGTTTTGAGAGGGGCATTTTTTCCACTGTAAAGGCTGCAAAAATGTAAATATTTAGTCATCTATAGTATGTAGAGCCACTATTTTTTCCAGCTTCGGTAGCACCTGATTCGTAAAATGTAGAACTGAAGAAATTCCATTTTCATGGCCCTCAAGCTGTGTCCTAAAGAACAGAAGCCATTAATGAGCTCTTTCTACTTCTAGCTATAGCTGTTGTTTCAATGGAGGTGCAGGACTTTATGCTGCAGTGAAAAATGAACCAACGGTGAGTAAAAATGTGACAGGAGCAAGTTTAGAGATCAGAGGGTAAAGCTAGGATGGAGTCATTTCAGAAATGTCAAGGATAGGTTCCAATTTTTGGAGTTTTTCAGTGAAAAATGAACCTAGAGAGAGTAGAAATGTAACTGAAAGGAAGCTCATATTTAAACTGTTATTGATCATTATCAGATCAATCACTCATGCTGCCTCTTGGAAGGATAAATGATAACTTAGAGCAGCACTACCAAAATAAAAGCCCCTCTTAAGTGTTTAAAAAGCCACAGTGCCGGTACTCACGATGCCGTTCTGGACGCTGAAGCCCAGCTGGTATCGGAGGTCCGGCCTGCGGATCAGCACCATGGTAACAGGAGGACATCTGACGATGTTCATCTTGATCCTGGACTGAGACTTTAGACCCTGAGGGAGGTCAGTTAGAAGAGAAAAACGTCAGGAAAAAAGATGAACAGATAAACATCAACTAGAGGGAGCTAAAGCGAACATGCTGCGACATAGCTCAGCAGTTTTTAGTGACATTAAAGTAGAATTTAGATAATTAGTTAACTTTTTGCTCCAAATGTCGCTGCTACAACTTCTTAAAATATTAAAGTAAATCCCCAACATATTTGCAAACCGTACAAATGTACTGTGAGCTCATGTTTTGTTTTGTTTTTTGAGGTTCTACGTAACACTGAAACTCATTTTCCATTTTGCTGCACAGGTGACACCTATTTACTTTCATTTACTTCAAATATTTGTACTTTTATTACTGCATTTTTCTTTGTTAAATTGCAATAATCATGTTTCCACCTCTTGATTTTTATGTTAAATAAAAAAACACAGTAAATTAACAGCTGTACAGTTGTAAAGTGACGTAGACGAGGCTCTGCAATGAGCTACAGTCAGTATAGTAATGACATATAACATGCTAATCTTCTCTAGGAGTCACTTTTCTCAGTACGAGTCACTTTTTACAGTTCAATATCAGCAATCCTGCAAATTTAACAAAGTACTTTTAAAAGTAACTGAGACCAAACACTTCACAGGACAAATAGTGAGACAATTATTATCACCATCAACTAATCTGATGATTTATTTAGTAATTAATTATTTTGACTGTGAAATCTAAAAAAAGTGTGAATTTCCAGATTTACTCCGATAACTTGTTTAGTGTTGTTGTTTGTGCACAAAATAATTCACATTTTAATGTTTTTAGTTTTAACACATCCAAATTTGAGCATAATTTGACTTTTTTTTGCATTTTTCTCAGAAGACGCTGTAATTATTGAACTGCTAACATAAAATTCAAACTAGATTATGAACATTAAAGGCCTTTTGTGCAGATTTTAAAATAAAACAGCTGTTTTCAAAGCTGTATTCATCACTTATGCAGGTGTTTGTTGTTGAAATAATGAGTAAAAAGGGAAATAAGCGTCCACGGTACCTTGATGATGCTCTGGCAGGTGCTCAGCGGTAAACCCACCAGACTCGTCCCGTTTATGGTCATGATCTGATCTCCGATGTTGAGCCGACCGGACTTCTCTGCCGGGCCGGCGTGCATCATGCTGGCGATGATGACGGTGGGAAGGATGGAGCCCCAGCCGGACTCCACGATCACCACGCCCAGGATCTCACCTTTCTGCTTCTCGATGTAAACCTGCAGGGAAACGTTCAGGAGAATCACCTTTACAGAAGACATGCCTCGCATTAATTTATCATCATGTCCATAAAAAGAAACTACAGCAACTAAAAGAGCAGCAAGACAAACGATCAGAGCCTCAAATTCACCTTCACGTTGAGGTTTGTTTTTTTATTATTTATCAAACTGTCACACAGCTGTGACTCCTAAACCAGCTGCTCGTTTGAAACCACTGGGAGGCAAATTAACAGCAGAGTGAGCAGAAAATAATCACAGTTTGACCTGAACTGAAGGGCTGAGTTGATCTTTACATGAACAAAAGCTGCAGGAATCCTCCCAAACATGCAGGTTTATCACTATATGAAGTGGGATGTTTTCATTTTTGTGCTGAAACTGAAGCTGGTGAATTAACCCTCCTGTGGTCCTCATTTACGGGCACAAAAATATTGTTTTCTTGACTGACAAAAAATTAAAAATTCAACAAAATAATTCCCCAAATTTCAGAACATTTTCAAAAACTTCAGGAAGAAAATTCCAATAATTCCTTAAAAATTATATTTTTTAAAAATCTCCCAAATTTGGCAAGAAAATTCTTAAATATTTTCAAAAAATTAGTAAAAATTAGTAATAATCTTCCCAAAAAATCCTAAATATATTTAAAATTATTACATATATATCACACTGCAAGAACTCAAAATCCTACCAAGTCTGTTTGTCTTATTTTTAGTCAAAATATCTCATTCCACTTGATTTAAGATAAATTCACTTAACAAGTGACATTTCAGCAGATGGGGGACTTGTTTTAAGACAATGCATCTTAAATGTTTTGTTAAGTCAAACAATCTGGAAATTATCTTGTTTTGAGTTGAACTTTACAAGAAAACTCAAAATAAGTTTAACCATCGTGTCGTCCTGCCGGTCAAATTGACCCGTTTTAAAGTTTGAAAATGTGGAGAGAAAAAAAATTTCACAGTGAAACTTCTGAGGTCCAAATTTTTTTGGGGGGAAATTTTTGAACATTTCTTGGTGGAAAAAAATGTTAAAAATGTTTCTTAAGAATATTCACTAAAATATTAAAAAAAAACCTAGATTTTTTTGTGAATGTTCTTAAAGAAAATATTAGAAGTTTTACTGATATATATGGGATCATTTTAGATATTTTTACGATTTTTTGGGGAAGATTTTTACTTATTTTTTGAAAATATTTCCAAGAACTTTCTTTCTTCCTTTCTTTTAGCATATCTGGCTTATTTTAAGCCACCTAAGCTTGATAATCCTGGTAAAATACAGCTTAAAATAAGTTTCTCCAGCTAATTTTAAGATCTCAATATTCTAAATATCACATCTTATTTCAAGAAATCTTACCAAGCCATTCTTCACTTGTTCTATTGGCAGATTTTTTCACTTATTTCAAGGTAAAAGTTCCTTGAAATAATTTTTTTTCTTGTTTTGAGAGGGAATTTCACTGGATTTTGGTTGATTTTTCTGTGAATGTTCTTAAAGAAACATTTTTAACATTTCATTTTTTCCACCAAAAAAATTCAAAAATGTTGAAAATGTGGACATCAGAAGCTTCACTGTGAAAATATTTTTTCTCCCACATTTTCAAACTTTAAAACGGGTAAATCTGAACCACAGGACGACATGAGGGTTAAAATCTCTGCCGTTTGCTGCCCCCTGCTGGCCGACTCACGTCTCTGCAGTTCTCGGACTTGGAGAAGTGGATGAGGTCGTCGTTGTACATGTCCTGAGTGTTGAGCAGGTCGCTGTACTCCCTCTGGCTCAGGTCCTCGGGGTCGATGCCGTTGGCTCGGAGGAACTCCTGATAGGCGACGCTGAACGACTGGCCGATGGACTGAGCGATGAGCTGGGCCTGAAGCACACAGACACACATCAGACTGAACGGATTCCAGCAGCCTTTTGGGAAATCTGTCAGCAGGAAAACTGAGCACAGACCTCAAGTTTGAAAGGATTATTTACATCCCATTTAGAGGGAAACACATGCTTTAAACCGCTAGACTTGTGGGGACCGTAAACGTAATTTTTGCCCCTTTTTTACCCTGAAAATAAATCCAAAAACATTCAAGATTACAACTTTGAAGTTTTCTCTCAGAATACAACATGAATTGTTTAAATCCATCGTGACTTACAGCATGAGCAGTTGAATTTTCCTTTTTTGTTGGAAGGTATTAAGAGAATACTCTGACACTCTGTAAACACTGTATTTGTTTTCACACAAAAACTGAACCTTAATGTCAGTTAAGGAAGCACGACTCATATTTAAAGGAATTCCTCACATTTACAGGTTTATAATTTCATATTTTAGTGTTAATGATAATATATGCATATGCCTTTCTCATACTAGGTCAGATTATACTTCATTTATCACCTTTAATATCTTCTCATGCATATCAGAAAAAAGACATTAAGACAACTGTTGGTGTGAACAATAAAAGATTAAATTCTGTTCTAATTTGTTTGCTATTATTTGTTGTAGCCTGTCTGTAATGCTCTGTTTTACGTGGTAATTCAGGTCGTGTACAGGAATGCAACTCTAACAGAAGCAGCTCAGTGAGGAAATAATGCAAAGAAGCTGCTCCTTCTTCATTCGTGCCAAACGAGCTGCTATTCAGGCGTTATGCAAATGTGCTGCACGGTGATGCAGATAAGAAAAGCCTCGACTTTAAACGAGGCGTTCTGGCAGAGATGTTTTCTGTAGGAGAGAAAAACACTCAATTTGTGGTAGACTTGAGTTTTCTAAGTTTGCATTCAAGTTTTTCTTTGCAAGCTTGTTAGTTTTTGAGCATTTATGGCACAATAAGCAGCTACAAAACAAACTAAAGTAAAAGAAGAACCAAAAAATTAAATTTGGGACAAGCTGATTCTTGAATGTGAACAACATGAAAAAAAAACATTTTCCCCCAATTTTGGCAGAGGCTAGCAGTTCCCCCTGCTTCCAGTGTTTGTGCTAAGCTAGGCTAAACTTTCCTCCCTCCATACTGAATGCACACAGTTTAAATATTCATATTCTCCGACTGAGATAGAGACAAGCTGAAGTATTTCTGTGAAAGAAGTCCACTATAAGTGGTTTCTGTTCACTAAACTCACCTCTCCCATAACCGTATCATATACAGCCAACTTTATTTACACTTTGAGCAAATTGAATTTTATGAACTAAAATAAAGCTTCACATCAATTAACATTATAAAAACTAAGTAAAATTAGACTTTTGAAGAACTTTTAAGACCGTTGCTTAAGTAACACTGCTGCTGACACAACCCAAAGTATGAAAGCTTGATGGAAAACCAGCAGATAAAGCAAAACCTTGAATACTTCAGGATTTAAATGTCACATTTTTAGTATTTCTGATCGGTATAGAACAATAATTTCTGATGATATAATTAATCAGATTTCCACAAATTTTGCAAACTTTAAAATCTGATGTACAGAAACTAAACCTGATTCTTTTATAGACTTTACAACAACTGGATTTATCCTGTAGTCGATTAAATATATCACCTTACTCACACTTAATTGACAGCAGCAAGGTTTTTCCAACACAGAGGAATTTTTTAGCACCTCCTAAACAAGTTTTAGTCTGCACCAAAATCCTAAAAACTGACATTTTGTAGTGATTTTTTAACCAGTTTTGTTATTTGGCGTTTCATTTATTCATCCATAATAGGCATTTTTGTAATCAAATTATCATAAAACTGGAAAATGCAGATTTCTGTCAATTTAGGAGATCTACAATAATTGTTATTACTAGCTGTGAGTTATTTATGCTTATGTTCATATATAGTTGCCCACTAAAGGCCCGATCTGAGCCAACCTGATCGGTAACTCACATCCTCGGACTTGAACACGTGGCAGATCATCCTGTACAGCCTCCTGTCGTCGTGGTTCATAGTGGTCTGCTCCGCCGTGTGGTCCAGGTTCTCCTGGGCACTGCGGGACCGGACCATCTTCCCCCGGGCCATCAGGACCACCATGTTCCCGATGTCGGCGATGTAGGAGATCGTCCTCAGCGGCAGGTCCATCAGAGACTCCTGGTGGCAGTAACACCGCAGATGTTTGAGGTCATATAGAAATGTTCTTATTTTTGAAATAAAAGCAGTTTTTGTCAATGACGATAACATTAAATTAATCAGAAATCCAGTCTAGACATTGTTAATGTGGTAAATGACTATTCTAGCTGGAAACGTCTGACTTTCAATGGAATATCTCCATAGGGGTACAGAGGAACATTTCCAGCAACCATCACTCCTGTGTTCTAATGCTACATTGTGTTAGCTAATGGTGTTGAAAGGCTCATTGATGATTAGAAAACCCTTGTGCAGTTATGTTAGCACATGAATAAAAGTGGAGTTTTCACTGAAAACATGAAATTGTCTGGATGACCCAATACTTTTGAACGGTAGTGTATAAATAGAGAGGTTTAGCAAATTCAGGTTGCTCAAACTTTACAAATAAAGTTAATATAAGTGCGCAGATGTGGGTTTAGTGAACAGAAACCACTCACAGTTGACTTTTATTAGGGGAAATACTTGAATTTGTCTCCATCTCGGTAGAAGAATATAAATATTTAAACTGTGTGCATTCAGTATAGAGAGAGGAAAGTTTAGCCTAGCTTAGCACAAACACTGGAAGCGGGTAGAAACTGCTAGCCTCTGCCAAAAGTGGAAAATATAGGTGTTTGCATTCAGGAATCAGCAGAGTTTGCCTTAAAGTGAAGGAAAATGCTCCATTTTTATGTGACTTCATGTATTAAAGAGCCCAAATGTTGCTTTTTGAGGTTTTATGTGTTTTCTAGCTGCTCTTTCTGTAGCTGCAAATGCACAATGACGTTTTAGTTTTTAAGTTAAAAAGAAAACTTGCACGCAAATCTACCAAATGGGGAAGCTTTTAGTGTTTGAAGTGGTTTTTGTTGGTGTTATGTTTATACCTGAGTGTCGGCATTCAGGACTTTGATCCTCTGCGTGGACATGAACAGATCGACCTCAGCGGTGGACGGAACCTCGCCGTCGGGGCTCTGCAGGGAAACAACGAGACGAGAATTAAACAGAAGAAGCAACAGGTCGAGCAGCTGCTCATAAGATTCTAATAAAAGCCTCTCATGCAATCTGTAAACAACAAGCAAGAAAAATCACACAGGCAGTAACAAAAACATGAATCTGTCCTCCAATATCATCGTTTAACCGTAAATTTCTGCACAAATAAATTGTCTTTCGCATGATACTTTGCAATAAAACGATCAAACTCACCTTTTTCCTGTTCTTCGCCTGTTTCTGAGCAGCCTGCAGAGGTCAGAAAGCAGAACACACACTCAGAAAACAACAAATCAAAGACAGTAATTAGCTTTTTGGGCGGATGGACGCAAACCAAATCGCCTCGTTCGCTGTCTCCATCCCAAATGCCAAATTAAGGAACAAAATAAACCCCTGAAAGGTTCGTGTTGTGTGTGTGGGAGGACAGTGATGCTGCCGTCTATCACTTCTGACAACAGCAGCCTGCCAGAGGCCTTGGCAGCGAACGTTTTAAAAGTCTCCCCTTCATCGATGTGACACAAACGACCCCGAAGACATGGACGGCCACTCTGGTGTGTTTTTGGCCTCGCCGCAACTCACAGTTTCCTAATGCTGGACTGAATCGTGCCACCAATTTGTTCTTTAAAATCAAAGTT
This sequence comes from Acanthochromis polyacanthus, assembly GCF_021347895.1. Classification (NCBI taxonomy): domain Eukaryota; kingdom Metazoa; phylum Chordata; class Actinopteri; family Pomacentridae; genus Acanthochromis; species Acanthochromis polyacanthus. Next base: position 29,727,088 of record NC_067130.1, on the reverse strand, counting down.
AAAAATACAAACCTGTCCAATTGAACAGATGTGATTAAAGGGGATTTAATCTGTGATATCGGAGGGATTAGAGCCTCAACGTGGATTCAAACTACGGTTTATTTTAGTAAAAACAACTGAGGTCGCACTGGTATTATTGTACAGTTTAGGTTATATTGAAGTAAAATTATTTAGAAGGACTAAAATCACATCTTTTAATAGAATATGAGAAGATCAGTCTGTTGTAGTGATTTACTGTTGATGCTAAAGTTTTAGAGCAGGACTTTTACACATAAATGAACATCTATTGCAGTGCTGATGAAGTCTACAAGCTGCAGGTAAATTTCTGTGTATTTAACAGAATAACTGGGCTTTAAATCTGGTGTTTGTGGATAAATTTCTCCACTTTTGCACCAGAATTGATGCAGTTTACACAAACAAGCAATACTGGTTTGCCAGAGATGAAAACTGAAAGAACTTCACTTGTTTTTTCTGAAGTTTACTCCATTATTTTTTCCTTAAAAGACACTGTAGTAGCTGCACATACTGCAAATTTGTGACATCGGGACACAGAGCACAGATATTAAAGTAACCTGGTATCACCCAGAGCCACTGAAAATACATTTTCTTAGTCTTGATATGTTCATTTTCTACATATTTATGCAGATTGTGACTGATATCTCAGCTGGTCTGGACTATTTTGATATTTTTGCTGCATTTATATCTAATCCTTGTTGGCCATTTAAAAATAATACACGTTTTTTAAAATATATATCATGGATATTGGCAATTTAATATATTTAAACTGCATAAGCATTAAGGATTACTCAGTAGAATATTGTTTTTTTTTCTCTGCTTCTGGCTTTTTAAATGTACTTTTATGATGTACTGTTTAAAAACTATTACAGTTCAAAAAACTGGACAACTGTAGCCACGATTCCACAGAGAAGTTAGACAGAGTTTGAATATTTCAAACAAAAAAAGCTAATTCAGAGGTGTTTAAAGGAAATATTTCAGTCTAAAAAAGAAACAAAACCACAGAGAGGCAGATTTTACACCAAAGTCAACATTTGTCTTACTAATAACAGGTTGATCAAATTACTTCCTAAAATGTGCCTTTTAAAATGTTTTCTCACATTTACTAAGTTAAAAAAATAATAATTTACTTGAGACAATGATCTGTAGATTAATCAATAACGGAAATAATAATTAGTTGTGGTTCTAAACCCATAAAAGGTAAAACTCTCGGCTGTTTTCGTGGTTATCTGCTCTGGGCATTCTAGTATTTGTACTACTTCAATCAGCCTGATAAGTTTGTTTAAAAGAATGAATTCTGCAACTCTTCAGTGACAGAGTAAAGATTCTGTTCATGAATAAATGACTAAACCAGTTTAATTAATCTGAATTATTGCTTGTATAATGATGTGGGTCTCAAAATATTACCAACTTATCAGCTATAAACATGTGGCATGGCTGTTCTTTTATGAATAAAGTCTTTGCCAAGCCTTTTATCTTCACTATGAAGAAGTGCATGGTGTGTTTGGTATATTTGTGGCCAATCAACACTTTCTGCAACCATTAAACACGAAACATTTAAGTTTTAAAATATCTATTTTAGCGTGCCAACCGTAAAATAAAACACAATTCACTGCATATTCATGTAGATTAATAAATTATATTAGAAGAAATTGAGCGCTTTTTGTGTGATTTAAAGTTATTAAGCATTAAAAAGCGAAATGAGCTGCTGTAGAAAGAGAATAAATTGGGATGAAATGACTATAACTGACTGCTATGAGCTTTTATTACATTTCAGTCAACAAAAAATCTGGAATTTAAAGAATTTAATCACAATTAAAGTCACTATTGTAATGGGATATTTGATGCTCATTATATTAGGAGAAGCTAAACATTATAAATACAGAAGCAGAAGCAACAAACCAGCCTTTTAAAGGGTCAGTCAAGTGTCACCAAATCACATTTTCCTCACAGTGCATTTTATTTGTTTTTTAATCTTGTTTACGTTTCCTGATTAGAGACTGTGCTGCTCAAATGTTAGCGATGGATGAAGGTTATGTAACCGGCAGAAACCTGGTAAATGCTGTAAAATGATGATTAAAAATGAATTCTCTGTGCAGAAACATGCAAGTTGAATTGTATTTAGAGCAGCTAAATTATCTTTTATATCAGATATTTAAAAGCAGTCGTAATTTCTTAGAGATTATTTTACTTTTTCTTCACGTTTCTGTGAATGGCAGCTCGTTCCTGCTGTGAAATCTGACCTCATGCTGCCTGTAAAACTCACTTCTATAGATGGTGAATATCAGATTTTGGCTGAAGCTGATTTTTCTGACTGGGGAGAACTATTTTGTGTAAACACTCCCGGGTGCTGCTGTGAGTCAGTAGAAAACACGTCTGTTAGTCCAGCAGCTCTGCAGGCTGAGCGTCATCATCGTCATCTTCGTCACTCGATGGAGTCTGACTCCTGACCTCTGGCCGACGTCAACTTTCATCTCTGCTCAGAGCGTCACGTCACCGTCACTGTTTCATGTTTCAGTCGGCAGACAACTCGGATAACAATCAGCGTCCATCGTTGCAGGCTGCTGGAGTCACTTATCACTAAACATACGTTTATAGAGTTTCATTTTGTTTATTGACTGTATGTTGCTGCTTTCAGTCTGCATTATGTCAGCTTGATGGACTTTTTATTTATTTTATATTTAATCATTGAAAAATAACAAATGTTTATGTAATATATCTTATAGATATTGGCAATTTAATATATTTAAACTGCAGAAGCACTGATGATTACAAAGATTACAAAAATTGTGCTTTTCTTCTGGCTGCGGCTCTTTGAAATTTATGATGTACTGTTGAAAAACCATTACCATGCAAGGAAGACAAATGATCAGAAATATGAGCTATTATCAGTTCACTGCACATATTTATATTTATCTTTATCCTCAGATTGGAGATGAAGGAGAGTTTAATAGAGGATTTTTTGGTGTTTTGTGGCGACACATGGAAGTTGACTCCTCCTGTACGTCCACAATGCAAATCTTGTGTCACTTTTCTGTACCTGTAATATATCTATTACATGTCTGTCCACCTGAAAAAAGCACTTCATTTGCTTTTTCTGATGTTTATTCCGTTACTTTTCCCTTTTAAGACACTGTAGTAGCTGCACAGATTACATACTTGTGATACTGGGACACAGAACACAGACATTAAACTTATCAAACTAACCTGGTATCAACCTCAGCCACTGAAAACATACAGTATCTTCTCAGTTCTGATTTGTTCATTTTCTACACTGAGTAACTTATTACTGTCAGTTTGTGACTGAATTCTAAACTTGTCTGGACTACTTTGACATCCAAGATGGATATTTTGGCTGTAATTATATCTAATCTTTAATGGGTTAAGGATTAGATATGATTGGTGGTCCATCCATCCATCCTCTATACACCGCTTTATCCTCATTAGGGTCGCGGGGGGTGCTGGAGCCTATCCCAGCTGACTCAGGTGAAGGCAGGGGACACCCTGGACAGGTCACCAGTCTGTCACAGGGCTACATATACAGACAAACAATCACACTCACATTCACACCTACAGGCAATTTAGAGTCATCAATCAACCTCAGCATATTTTTGGACTGTGGGAGGAAGCTGGAGTGCCCAGAGAAAACCCACTCATGCACAGGGAGAACATGCAAACTCCATGCAGACAGATCCCAGGCCCACCCCAGGATTCGAACCAGGGATCTTCTTGCTGCAAGGTGAAGTGCTAACTACTTACGCCACTGTGCAGCCCATTGATTGGTGGTCCAACCACTAAATACTCACTTAGGTTCATTTAATCAATGTTGTCACAAATACTAAACTTATTAAACTGACCTGGAATCAGGACGAACAACTAAAAATACAGTTTTCAGCTCTGATTTGTTCGTTTTTAACATCAGCTTGTCTACACCATTTTAACATCCAAGATGAATATTTTAACTGTGTTTGTATCTAATCCTTGTTGGCCTTTTAAAAAGAAATTTTTCTTTAAGTATAGATTATAGATGTCAGCAATTTACTTTAAAGCATGGATGATTAAGAGAAATGCTGTTTTTCTTCTGCTTCTGTGTTTTTAAATGTATTCATGCATTACTTTTATGATGTACTGTAAAATAACTATTATACTACAAGCAGAAATGTGAGAAAAGATCAGTTCCATGCACATATCTATGCCTTTGTATTTAGATTTCTGATTAAGGAGGACTGGATAGACAGAAATATACTGTTTCTAATGTTCGATGGAGGCTGGTTGTTGACACTTAAACACTGACTCTTTCTCTATATTCGCACTGTAAATCTATTTTTGCTTTTCTGTACACATGACGTATCTATTGCATGTCTATCCATCTAAAAAAAGCATCTCGGTTGCTTTTCCTAGCCTTTTTTCCACTACTTTTTCCCTTGTAAGACACTCTAGAGGCTGCACAGATTGTAAGACAGCCTGATGCCATTTCCTGACAGAGACAGATAATTTACCCAAGAAATAAATCACTTCCTGCTTTGAAAACAATAAAATAGTCATTTAGGTGAATTCTATCCACGTTGGCACTGATAATAAACTGATCAAGCTGATCTGGTGTCAACCTGAGCTGTAGAAAGTACAGTTTTCAGCTCTGATGTGTTCATTTTCTACATATTTATGCCAGTTTGTGACTGAATTCTCAACTTGTCTGAACTATTTTGACATCCAAGATGGATATTTTAACTGTATTTATAGCTAACCCTTGTTGGTCCATCAAAAACAGCAAATAGTTTTTAAATCTACAATGTAGATATTGGCTATTTACTTCATTTAAATCGCTTGAGTATTGATGGTTACAAAGGAAAAAAATGTTGTTTTTCTTCTGTTTGTGGCTTTTTAAACGTACTCATGCATTACTTTTATGATGCACTGTTGAATAAATATTATAAAAGCAAGAGAAATGATCAGAAATGTGAGAAAATATCAATTCACGTCACATATTTATAGCTTTACAGTTGTAATGGACAGTTCTGAGGTTTTGTGGAGGTCATTAAAAAGTAGATTCCTCCTTTATGTTTACACTCTTAACCTTTTGTCACTTTTCTGTACGGATGACGGCTCCACTACATGTCTATCCATCTGAAAAAAAAGCCCCTCAGTTGCTTTTCTTGAAGTTTATTTCATTATTTTCCCCCTTTAAGACACTCCAGACACTCTCTGAGGTGCTAATGAAATCAGAATGTGAGGTTTAACCTTTATCAACAGTATTCATTTTTGACAGTTTGGTCAATATTTGTGCAACACTCCTGTCACTGACATAAGAAATGCTATTTTAAGATGCAGTTTTACACTGAATGTTTTCCATAATGTTACTTTTGCAATGTTGAAAACAATCTTTTAAAATGTTTTCCCCTTATGGCTATTGTCTGTCAGGCACGGCACAGTTTATATGACAGTCTGATGGAATTTTTTGACATGGGGACAGATAATTTACTGCAGATAATCACCACTTCCTGCACTGAAAATAATAAAATGCAACATATTTGTCCAACACAGTGTCACTAAATATTCACTTATGTGATTTTTCTCCATGTTGGTACTGATGCTAAAAGTATTAAACTGACCTGGAAGCAGCCAGACACAGCTGAGCTACTGTAAATACAGTTTTCAGTACTGATCTGTTAATTTTCCACCATGAGCAACATAAATGCATAAAACCATCGCTGATACTAAGTCAACACTTACTGCACAAGTGGTGCAATAAAACCACTTTATGAGACACAGAGCCTAGTGTGTGGATGTGACTGCAGCTCCACACAGAAGGATGCTAATGAATCCATTCCACACTGAGAGCTTTACAGATTTTAAACCAGGCAATAAAACGCAGCATCCTGACTCACAGCCCTGGATTCCGCTTCTCTGTTTGTGCCAGTTAAAAAAAATGATTAAAAAAACAACTTATACATCCCTCTCATCTCTATACAGTCTCTAACCTTCTCCCTCCTCTATAGGTTTGTCAGACCTTAACGGAGGCGATGTCCTGGAACTGTCAGTCAACCATCCAGAAATCAGAGTCTGGCTCGGCTCCCGTCCTCCTCCTGACTTTCTCCACTCGTCTCTCCAACAAAGCATCTCGCTGCTTGTCTCTTTGTACTTGAATAATTCTACATTTGAAAAGTGACTGTAAGAGCCCTAACTCGCTCCCTCACCCTCACTGGCGCTGCTGCCTCAAACTAGTATCCTCTCCGGATCTTTCTTCTCATGTTAGCAAACAAACACAAAACCACAAGAAATCCTATCTGATACCAGCGACATTGATTCGCTCCAGTTGATTACTGAAGTCAAAAGTATTTCCTGCCTTTGCGTGATGTGTGTTTGAGTTTATATACTGTGACCGGAGAAAAAAGTACAGTCTCTGCCTCCTACGGCGGTTTATATAACGTCCAGTGGAGCTGAGGAGAAAATCCTGTGTGACTCCGGATCAGAAGCAGTGATCTGTGGATGATGCACTGCGCATAAACCCGGGGATGTTCGCCCGCCAGCTGTGTCGTCTGCTGAGGCTTTCTGACTTTAAAAGACCCGAATACGAAGCGAACGTGAGTAACATCACTGATGGTATGTCAGTGAAAATGTACAGGATGTTGTGTAGGTGCTGTAAGCTCTCTTTTTAAATGGTTGTATTTATATAGCACTTTTATCCAAAGCGCTTTACATGATATGTCACATTTACCCATTCACACACACTGATGTCAGAAGCTGCCATGCAAGGCGCTAACCACAACCCACCAGGAGCAATTAGGGGTTAGGTGTCTTGCTCAGGGACACCTCAACATGAGCTTGACGGGCCGAGGATCAAACCGGCAACCTTCCAGTTGCAAGACAGCCACTCTACCCACTGAGCCATGCCGCCCTGTGCAACGTGCAAACATTTAGGATCATTAAACCTTGGCTTTATTTTCCTATATTTTATAGTGCAAGTGATTAATTAATAAGCATAAAAATGTTTGGAACCAGCCTGATATAGAGTCAGGAAAGCTACAATCGATAACAAAACAACTGCAATGCAACTACAGAGCATTTCTACACACTACTGGCTTATTAGGTAAATTTTTTTGGTCTTATTTCTGCCGTACTTTCTTGTGCACTGACGCCAGGTCAACTGAATAAATATAACTCATAACAATGCCTCCACTCTGCCTCCAGCAGATCCTCTCTACTCTTGGAAAAGAGCTTTTCCTCGACAAATAAGTGCTTTTGTTTTTAAAGGATTTCTTCTCCTATTTGACTGGCAGTAGTCATCCCGTTCAAAATGGTCACTGTCAGTGCACAGACTGAAGTGTTTTTATCCATTTGTAGCACAACTTCAGCATGTTTTTGTCCCCTAAAGGTCGTCTGTGAAAGTGAGTGTGGCGTCTTTTTATCACCACACTACAGAAACTCACAAACCCAAACATTCACTTGCTTTCTTCAAATTTTAAGATAAGCGCTAGCTAAGATTTCAGTACTTGAACTGTACAACGCTGTTCTTTGTCATGTCTACACTGTTGTCTAAATGCAACAACTCACTCACAAGGTTTCAGAGCGACACTTCTGTTAAATGCAAGCAGTCTGACTTTGAAATGGACAAATGCACTCAGACTTGACGCATCTATAACGCTCCATACTGGACTGATTCAAAACATTTTTGTCCTTTTTAATCATTTACACCAAAAAAAAATCTAAAAATTGGATCCATGTTTAAAATATTGGCATCATCCCTTAAAGTTTGCAGTTAAAGAAATTTTCTACGATATTTTGTCCTCATATATCCTTAAAATGGAATGAAAAATTAAGTCTTCTTGATATTTTAATATTCTACAAAACAATAAAGTGTATTTTAGAGATGAAAACATTACAGATGATGGATGCTAGAAAATAATTAAAAGTGAGAGCTGTCCAAAATCATATTTTACTGTGTACTTTAGAGTAAAAAAATAAATAAATCTGTGTTTACTTTATAAATAATAGCGAGTAAATGCTCCAGGGAGGTTATTCAGAAAAAGACTCACAACGGAGGAAAATAATGAAGAGTGATATCGCTCTAAAATTACATTTTACTGTTTAGTTTAGAGAAGACAACTCAGTGTTTTCATATAAAGAACAGAGTAAACGCATGAGGGAGACATTTAATAAAATGTTCTTTACGACTATCATTGATGGTGGAAAATAATGACGACTGTTATGTATCTAAAATCATATTTTACAGTTTATTTGAGACTTTACAGTTCAGTATTTACTTTATAAGGAATATAAAGGAAATATATCAGGGAGATTATTCAGAATAAGTCTCTACAACTATCAGTGATGGTTTAAAAACAATGAGGACTGTACTCTTTACTTTAGAGTAAAAAACAGTGTTTACTATATAATTAATAGCGAGTAAATGCACCAGGGAGATGTTTCAGGAAAAGACGATAGAACTACTCATGATGGAGGAAAATAATGAAGACTGATATGTGACTAAAATCACATTTCACTGTCTACTTTAAATTAGACAATTGTGTATTTTATAAGAAATAATGAATAAATGCATCATGAAAAGCCACACATCCTCCCGTCTTTCCTCTGTCGGCAAGATATGAACACAGAATGAAATGAAAGCTGTATAAACTACACTCACCCGGACTCGGCTCATGGCCTCTTGAGCCTGCTGCATGCGGGCGCTCTTCGTGGGCGTCCTCTCCGACAGCAGGTGGGTGCAGCCCAGGTAGGTCGCTGCAAAGATGATGCCGTCGATCAGGTCTTCTGGGTCACATGGCCCCGGCACTGCAGAGACCAGATGTTAGCCGAGTTAGCCACACACATGTATGCTAGCACGCAAACACTACAGATGTAGATTAAAGATACGATCTAGTGAAACTACACTCAACATCTGCAATCGTGCACAGACAATAAACAAAACCTGCACAGGTTCCAAACTATTCAAGTATTCGTCTTGATCTGAGATAAAAAGAAGAGAGGTGGAGCTGAGAATGAAAGCGTGACTTTCACATGGGAATCCACTCACCGTCAACAAATGTGGGAAAGGGGGGCAGAGATCTGCGAATCTGAGGAGGCACAAAAAAGAAAAACATCCTTACTATTTCTACTCACATACTGCGGGACTCCATGAACTCATTGAAATTCTGCAGGACTTTTACTGCTGTCAGCCATTTAGCTGCTGGCAGATTAACACCTTATAAAAGATTCCTGCCTGTGCAAGATTTATCGTCATACTTCAGTCTCAGTTTTACACACCCCAACCATTGTTTTTTAAAAATTTATCAAGATTTGGAATGATTTTCATGGGGCTGAAGGTCAGAGGATTATTTCTAAAAGCCATAAATTAGCAAAACTTGGCAAGTGGTAACTTTAAGATTTATTTCACTGCCATATCATGATCTATATCTAAAAAAAAAATAGATGTCAGAACTTTAAAACCTCTTAAAATGGAAAATTGGACTAGACTTACAAAGAAAATCAAAGCCAGACTGTAAAATAAAAATCCTGTAAGAAATAAGAGAAAGTCTGACTCCAGAAAATCTGTTTAAAAATTGGGACTTTCAAACACGAAAAAAATCTGTGAGAATAATACCAAAAATCTGTGAAATAATAACATTTTCAGCTGATTTGAATACAGCAAATCATTAAAATTAAAAATTGAAAAAAAATACTATTTGGAAAAATACAGATTTTAATGTGGATATTTTTTATAGACTTTGTGTGTTTTTAAGACAACCTGTAAATAATGCTCAATATCTGTAATTTAACAAAAAGAGATTGTAAAAGAGATGGTAAATATTGTGAAGCTGTAGTTAATACAGCTTCACAATATTTACCATTTTTCAATCCTTTATATGCATATGTTTTTTGGTATAAATGACAAATATCTGGAACATAATGCTATTTGTAATCATAACAATAAATTTAACAATAGATATCAGCACTTCAAAATTTCTTAAAAGATTGGAAAAATGGACTTTACATACTGATGCAATCAGTGTTTAATAAAGAATATCACAAGTCAAAGCCAAACTGCAAAATAAAAATCCTGTAAGAAATTAATGAAAATCTGGCAGCAAAGATGCAAAAAAAAAAACATATATTAAAAATTGTGGAAAAAAGAAGAAAATAACACCAAATATCTGTCAAATAATGATGCTCTTGTAAATACAGTAAAAATTATAATTTTACAGTTATAAAACTAATTACTATTTGTGAAAATACAGATTGTAATGTGGACAATATTTACAGTTTTAGATAGTTGTTTTTACAGTCAACATGTCAAGAACATTTTTTCTGTAATGTTCTTAAATATGAGCTGTAATTTTTAAAAAAAGTCTTTTACTATTTTTTAAACCATTTTTCAATGCATTACACACATGATTTCTCCTTTCAAACAACAGGAAATATCTGAATGAAATAGGGTAAAGAAAACATATTTTTATGTTATACACTATTTTATTTATGAAAACAGACATGTTTAAAGTGAGTAGTTCAGTTTGGACGTGCATTTTTTTGTTCTTATTTTGCACTCAAGTAAATTAATACTATATTTTCTGGGATTTTTCTACATATCATATGGTAAAGCCTGTAAAATAACACCAACATAATTGTCTACAAATTTTCAATCCTCAACAGACATTTTTTTTCAAATAAAAGCAAATATCTCCAAAATTCTGTTATTTTCTTGCTGATTTAAATTAAGTAAAACAAATTATCATTTGATGTGGACATTATTTGCAGTCTTGGCTTTTGTTTTCACAGTTAACATGTACATTAATAGTTAGCTTTTCTGTAATCCTGCTACTTATGATGTGTCATTTAGCAAAACAGGGCAAACTAAAAGTAGGCTGTTAAAAGAATACAGCTAAAAACTGTTTTAAAATTGATTTTTTTTCAGTGCAATATGTTGGTATGGACACTGGGAGGTTAAACTCTCACCTCCTGGACTGACGGTTTCTGAGGGGGCGACTGTGGCTGAACTTGTGTTCGCGGCTGCTGCTGAGGAGGAAGATGCTGTTGGTGCTGCTGTTGGTGCTGCTGAGGAGGAAGATGCTGCTGCTGTTGGTGCTGCTGAGGGGGACGGTGCTGCTGCTGTTGGTGCTGCTGAGGGGGAAGGTGCTGCTGCTGTTGGTGCTGCTGCTGATGTTGACACTGCGGATGCTGATTCGGCGGCAGGTGTGGATACGGCTGCTGCTGAGCGTACGTCTGCGGCGGCCTGGCGACCTCCCTCTGGTGGTGGTGGTTGTTTTGGGGCTGCTGTTGGTGATAATGTTGGTGGTTCACAGCTCTGGAGGACTCGGCTCTCAGAGGACTGACCGGATCCCGAACCGGCTGGGAGGCGTAGCGGGACGGAGACTCGGAAGCTGACTGGGAGGGGGAGTGAGGAGAAGACTGGGAGAAGGAGAAAGAGAAAAAAGATGTGAAAAACCTTGAAAACTGTAATCCATCTAGAGCTACTCACGCGGGCACCTTGTTCAGACAATACATGCGTCAGTGTTTGGGCTTCAATCCAAGTATCATTAAATGGAATGAGAGCCAGGGATGTAAATCTTGTTGTTCAACTTCCCAGAAGGTATGAAATAATTTAATCATTGCAACGCTGCAGACCAAACTCACTGGGCAAAGTCAGGCAAAACCTAAACATTCAGGGAAATCAATACAATAATTAAAAGAAATGTGAAAAAAAATCCTACAACGTATCACTAAAATCACATCTCTCATGTGTTTCTTTCAGGAGCAAGGATTAAAGACATGAAAAGAATTGAATCATTGCAACACTGCAGACTAAACAAATTGGGCAACATGAGGCAAAATACACATATTATAGGAAATAAACACCTTTAGCTAGCAGAAATATGGAAAATAATCCTAAACTGTAACAGTCAAATCACATCTGTAATGTGTTTGTTTGGCAAACAAGAACTAAGAGAAAAAAAAGCGAATTATTGAAATACTGCAGAATGAACTCACTGGGCAACCTTCATTTATGAAATAAATACCTACAACTAAAATGATAAATAATCCTAAAAGTTAACCCTACACTCACGTCTTTAATGTGTTTATTTAGCAAACAACAGTCAAGAAATAAACTTGACAAACAAGATTTAAAGAGATAAAAACTATACAATCATTGCAACAATGCAGAGCAAACGTATTGGGAAAAATCAGTCAAAACGTCAACATTTTGGAAATGAAATGCCAAAAACTAAAAGAAATGTGAAAAAAAAAAATCATGAAAATGTAAAGCTAAAATTACATTTCTAGTGTGACTGTTCACCAAGAAAAGACTTAAAAGTTCAAAATAAAATAATGATTGTAAAACTGCAGACAAAACTCACTGGGCAACATCATTCAAAATGTGTAAAATCATTACTTATAACTATAAATATATATGAGAAGTAATCCTAAAACGTAACACTAAAATCAAATCTATAATGTGTTTGTTCTGCAAAGAAGACTCAAAGAATTAAAAATACAATTTTTGCAGCACTGCAGACTAAACTAATTAAATAATATCAGGCAAAACCTAAGCAAATGTGAAGAATAATCCTAAAATGTGACACTAAAATGCCTTCTCTAGTGAGTTTGTTTAGCAAAAACATTCAAAAGATAAAAAATAATATATTAATAATAATCACTGCCTAAACCTAAACACTTTAGGAAATAAAATTTAAACCTAAAAGAAATGTGAAAAATAACCTTAAAACTAGAAAAGCACTCAGAGAGTGCAGACCTCCGCCAAGAAGAGAGGAAAACAGGAAACCCATGCAGTAAATGATCATGAGCTGGAATCAAACCTGCATCTCTGACACAGTTCTGTTTATGAATCACCTTCTTAACCAGTTGAGCTATCTAGACACCTTGCTCCAACTTGTTGGACGACATACTAACCTATGATGTTTTTGTCATATTTTGGACCACATACTAAAACATACTAAAAAATTCAAAGTGATCCAGAATCCAGGATCCGTTCCGGATTGCTACCAAAATTAAATCAGCTCTTCCTCTTACCATAGTCTACATCCCCTCAAAATTTCATGTGAATCTGCCCAGGCATTGTTGAGTTATCTTGCTAAAAGACAGACAGACAGACAGACAGACAGACAGACGGACAGACGCCGGGTGTCACATAACCTCCTTGGCGGAGGTAATAAAAGAGTAATCACATGACTAATGTGTTTCTTTAACAAACAAAATTAAAAAAGATAAATATGGCTTTAGATTTGTCTGTATATGCATTTTTTCTCTGCAGACAGCCTTCTTTATTCACCTGCCTACGCTTGTCATGCAAAGCTAGAAAAAGACACAATCTGACTCAATTACTAAATACTGATATTTATCTTTTAAATGCAGTTTCAGAAAGAAAGAAATCTGCATATTTTCCAAAATGTTGAACTGTTCCTCCAATTCTTGCATCATGTGCCTTTGAGTGTTTGGTGTTTTTTTTTCAAACCTGGAATTTTATGGGAATTTATTCTGAATATATCAGATAGAAAAGATTTTTTCTTAACAGCACAAACATTCAGCTGTTTAATAATTACTATGAGGGCTGCTGGCTGTTTACGGCAGCATCAGCAGCGATTCAGCCTTTCTGCTCAGTTCGTGTTTGATGAATCTTATTTTTAGCTGCCGCCAACACAAGACGAAGCCTTAACTGCTCACAACCAGTTGGTACAAATCATCCTAAGAGAAAGCACTCGTAATAAGTCATACTAACATGGCCGGTTGGAGTTTGCAGAGGGTATGAATCCTCCGTGGGGCTGACCTCCTGCCTCATCACCCAGATCGGCTCCACAGGCTGGTCCGGTGTATACGGGGAGCGCACCGTCTTCGTCTTCACCCCTTCGATCGCCTCCTTGATGTCTTTAATCGCCAGGCTGATGGCATCTCCTGAGCCCTTCGGACCTTCCTCTCCAGAGAAACCCACCACGTGTCGCTCATCGTGGGCCTCACCTGAACTGCTCTGCCCGAACGTCGAGGTCCTGGCTTGGGTTTCCGTTTGCTTCGGTGTCTGCCTTCGACTTTTGGGAACGGGGCTCTGATCGGCGCTGCTCCCCTCGCCGTCCGACTGGCCATCGTAGTGGTGTAGCCGGCAGCCGACAGAGCGGTCCAGAGGGGAGTGATGCGACCCGCGGTCCCTGCCCTGCCTTGGGGCGTGATGGGAGCCCTTGTTGGGGGAGTGTGGAGCCCCTCTATGTACATTCTCCTGTCTATGGCTGGTAGGGGGCTCCTGCGGGGCCTCGGACCTCCGACCAGATTGCCTGCGAGGTTCTCTGTGCAGCTCAGGGTAGGAGGTCTTCAAGGGTTCGGGGAAAGAGTTGGGATGTGGTTTCGGCTCTGAGTACGACTCGTAAACCGGCTTTGAGTAAGACTTTTGGTGGGACTCTGTATAAAAGTCTGCATAGGTTTTTGGATAAGATTCAGAGCAGGAAGTAGAATGGGACAGCGAGCAAGATTCAGAGCAGTCCTCATCCTCATCATCCTCTTCTTCTTCTTCTTCAGGTAGCAGGTCGTTGTCAGGTATGGGGCTCATGCTGGGCTCCTCGCTGAAGTGATCCAGCTGTGGGAAAGGTGGAACATCTGGGGAGGAAGGAGGAGTCGGTGATTGGAGCGGCGGTGGGCTGTGGAGAGGTCCGTCCATGCTGAGCGAGGCGGCGCTCTCAGTGTCAGAGCAGAGATCTGTGATTTCACTTCCCTGAGCTGCAGGATCCTCCTCCACGTTGTCCCTCACCTCTTCCTGATCCTCCTCCACGTTGTCCCTCACCTCTTCCTGATCCTCCTCCACGTTGTCTATCACTTTCTGCTGATCCTCCTTCACGTTGTCCCTCACTTCCTGCTGATCCTCCTCCACCTTTTCGGTAAATTCTTCCAATTCTTTATCACGGTTGCAGCTGGAGGGATCTATGGCTGAACAATCTGCTTCATCCACCACCTGCTCTTGTTCCACATCTTCTTTAACTTCCTCAGCTTCCTCTTCATGCTCCACTTTATGCTCCTGCAGGTCTTCTTCTGCAGCAGGAGCATCATGTTGGGGGTGAAGCTGATCGTTGTTGGTTGCGGTAGCAGGTGAGAGGGGAGTCGGGGTAACAACAGCAACAGGAGTCTGGTGAGGAGATCCTGTCCCCTGTGATCGATCCACTACGGGATCAGCTGATGAGCGCTGCTGAACCTCTGCTGGACTTTCTCTGTCCTCAACACCAGGTGAAGAGTCCTGGACCTCTCTGAACGGCTGCTGCTGTCGGTGATTTCTAAGTCTTGGGTTAGGGTCACCATGGCGACGGTAGCGGGTGACAGCAGGGCGGTGCTGCTGGACGGGACGAGGTTGAGCATCCGGACTCTCGCCTCCGTCTGGCCTCGATGGGACCACCGCCGCTGGACCCGCACCAGGACTCTGAGCCTGGCTGTGGCCCTGACCTGACGGAGGCCGCCGGCGGTGCCGAGGGGGTCCACGACCTGCGTGTCCATGGTGGTGGTGGTGGTGAGGAGGGTGATGATGGTGATGATGGTGGTGATGATGGGGATCCAGTTCCCCGTCCTGGTTGAGCATCTGACACGGCCTCCAGGACCGACGTACAGGAGGATCACCGGAGGTCCCGTTGGGCTGCCTGCTCCTCTGGGGCACCGCCGCCGCCTTGTGGTCCTCGCCTGCTTCACCCGTCACCTCTCCCTGATACTTGTGGCTCATGGCTGGGGTGTGATTTGACTCCAGTTTTCAAAACATGCTCATCGTGTCTCCAGGGAAACTGTGATTTTTCTGGATATTATCTGTAATGAAAAAGAACAGAGAAATCCTGATATATGCAATCTTTCTTTGAAACAACAGCAAATATCGGCAAAATAATATTCTTTTTTTGCTGATTTAAATCCAGTAAAAAAGCAACACTCTGTAAAAGAACAAATGACTATAAAAATGCAGATTTTTCATGTGAATAGTATTTACATATTTGGTTCTATGTGACAAAATGTAAATTAATACATTTTTTCTGTGTTTTTTTTTTCACAGCACAACAGCTCAAAGACAGACACAGGTTATCAACAAGAAATGTCAAGAAATAAATAGTCAACAGAAACAATAGGTTCAAGGAATGTTTAAAGGTTAAATGTAAAACAAGCGTCATCGGGGTGAATATTAAATGTCAACACTTTCTGAAAACGGGTGTATTGGAAAGTGGCACTGAAAGCTCATTTATACTAACTTTTTATCTTTTTTACTTTCAAAGCATACTTTCTGACCGAATTTCATGCAAAGCAACAAGCTTGTACATAAACTTTTTCAATAAAATCAAATATTTTGTAGGTGAATAAAAATCCCATTTTCAGCTCCTTACTGCTTTATATCACTGCAAATTCATTCTCTTTGAGTTTCTGAACTGTCGGTCACAAACTAGGTAATAAGAAGATATCACCAAAGTGAATGTGGTGACCTTTGTTTCACACTTTCTAATGACATTTTATAAAATATACTGCTGAGGCCACAGCATGTACTAAACAGTGTCCTTGTTGGACTAAAACTCCCTTTACAACAGTGGAATCACAGTTATCAGCAGAGGTGTGGAAGTGGGCCGAATCTGAAGGTCTCTTTAGTCATTATTCACACAACTGCTTGTCAGAGGTCCCCATTGGAATAACTGACCGTGTAAATGGGATTTAAAGCTACTAAAGACGGAATTCTTTGAGCTAAATCAGGAAAGTACTATGATTCAGCTAACGTATTGAGTGGAACGACATGTACCGACACTTTTGCCTTTAGATTAGGTTAGATGACATTTGAAACATACTGAGGCGTTTAATCAACTAATTAAGTTAAAAAAAAATGCGTATGGCTGTTTGAAACAACCCTACTTACAAGCCAAAGAAACTCAAGGCCATTCCCCTTCTATCTAGACTGATTTATTACTGTAATCTGCCTCCACCACTGACCAGCTCCAATATCTTAATTACCTCCCTTTCAGTAAGTCTGTCCTGACATTGACAGTTAACTTAAATCACATAAATCAAGTGTACATATGCAGGTCCTTCCTTTTTGCGAGTTTACATGCTACCATGGCTAATGAGCATCTGTCAAAGAAAGGAAATACTGCAGTGATAGCTGAAAAACATCAGGAACTACCCCTCTCTATACTGCTAATAGCAAAAAATCTAAATCCTCTGGGATACAGCGCACTTTAATCCGCGCCACATTCATCCGTCCACCAGCAGCTGGCAGATGGCAAAAGGATGGGAGAGTAAAGGATGAGGAGGAGGGCAAGAGGACAAGGAGGGACCTTTATCTGACATCTGATAAGACCTGACAGAGAGGAATGGATAGGCCAGCGATCTGAATAATAAATGGCCCATGCGAACGAGAAGCCCAGTTTTGATATTTATTTAATCTGACGAGGCTATCGGGGTATCCATCGGTTTTCTCCACGCCTTGCCATGTCCGAGGTCAACAAGCTGAGAAAGGACACGAGGACGTAACCCTGCTAGATGCTTCAGGAACAATAAAGTGCTTCAAGAAAAGGTCGTTGATGGGGAAAACTGCTGATTTAAAGGAAGAAAAAAGGCTTGTTTATGAAGAGCTACATGAAAACTTAAAAGCATCTCCCATTGTTTCTACAACACAGATTTTACTCATGAATTATTTATCCAACCTTAATCATCTGAAGAATAAAAAATGTATGATCACATACAGAAGAAATGTTCTCTTTTAGAATCCTTTATTCAACCCTGTACTTGATGTTTTCTGTACATGCCTGCTTGTTAAACGATCTGAAGAGGAATTTAGATCATTAATGTGGTTTTTATATTGAGATTATTGCAAACACACAGCAAAAATCTGGGAAAAAGGTGAGCCAAACCAGTCTGAGGAAAGAAGTCTAGTGTTATCCTTAAACTTCAACATCGACTGTATATAAAAGACCTTCAGGATTTAAGATTTCTTGCATCAGTATTGCACTTTATGCTCAGGTAGGTCGTATTATCGGTCATCATTGAACAAAAATTCCACACTAACCTTTACAGAAAGTGGTGTCCAAGAAAATTAGACTTTTACACCGTCTCCTTGGCTCCATTCCCTCCTAACCTTTAAGCCAATTGTAATTCACGTGGTGTAAGAGCATACTACTTCTGCACTTTCTCGGCTCCATTTTCAGGCTTTACAAGGTCTGACCGTGGAGATTTTAGCCAATCAAAGGTCTTTTTATCGAGAGGAGGTAAGATAAGGTAAAAGAGCGCAATATTCCATTATTATTGTTTAAAATTTTGCAAAAAAAGTGAGACCAGGCTGAGCCAAGGAGCAAAATCAAGTGTTAACTTTTAGCACGTTCTTCTAACTTTAACTTTGAACCCGCGACAACTGGAAAGAAAGAAGTGTCATTAACAAGATTGGTGGCAAATTGGTGAGCTTATTTACTAATAATTAAACAGTTAAAAGGCAACAGAACTATTCTTGTTTTTGGCCACCTGAGTAACTGAAATCCAACATTCACTTTAATTTTGCTCGTTGTTGGTCTCCAACAAATCCTAAGGGGAATATCTGTTTCTGCAGATGCTTAACACTTCACTAGCTAGTTGTTGTGTCTTTCAGTTGTTGCTGGGCAGATAATTAACACCGGATTGAGAGCTTCTTCTCTAATAACAGCTGCCTATCAAAAGAGTTACCTTGCAGGCCAAAACAGAGACAAAGACACTATTAGGTCAGAGTAAAGCCAAGGAGAGCTGAAGATTCCGGTGATAATTCTCTTGGGGTTTATCACTATCCACTTTCCCGCCGTCGCACTGTTGTCATTTGAGGCATTAGTATTGTGAAAATATTGATAATAGCTACTTTCATGGTACCGTAATCACTGAAACATGTTTAAGAATGCAACATAATTTAGTTAGAAGAATTGGCTTAAGGGCTGCACAGTGGCAGTGGAGTAGTGGTTAGCACTTTCACCTTGCTGCAAGAAGATCCCCGGTTCGATTCCCGGGGTGGCCCTGGGATCTTTCTACATGGAGTTTGCATGTTCTCCCTGTGCATGCGTGGGTTTTCTCTGGGCACTCCGGCTTCCTCCCACAGTCCAAAAACATGCTGAGGTTAATTGATTAGTTTAAATTGCCTGTAGGTGTGAATGTGAGTGTGATTGTTTGTCTGTGTATGTAGCCCTGTGACAGACTGGAGACCTGTCCAGGGTGTCCCCTGCCTTCGCCCGAGTCATCTGGGATAGACTCCAGCACTCCCGCAACCCTAGTGAGGATAAGGCGGTGTATAGAGAATGGATGGATGGATGAATTGGCTTAATCTGAATTTATGCATTTTTTTTAATGAAGGAAAATGTCAGCAAATGGAAAAAAGTTAAGATTATTAGCATATTATAAACAAATATGGAGTCATTTGCACTCCAAATTCTTGCTTTCACCTTCATAATAAGTTTACTTCCACTCTATTTGCTCGATTAAATCTACCTAAGTGAATTAGCAGTACCTCTTGTGAGCTGTTACCAATCAACATGTTTGATACTGGCTTCTGTCTTATATTTGCAGGTGAATAATTTGGAAATATAAGAATTGAAAGTGCTGTTCACAGATGAGACACAGAGGGCAAAGGTTAATGTAGATCCTGTAATCTGAGCACTGAGCCCAACTGCTAGGGAGGGAACATGATGGGACACAGCAGGAGTGAGGGTGGACTCCCAGAGCGGCTAATGCCCCTCTCGTTCTGGTTTTTAGGCCCGGATGGCGGCGGCTGGGCGACTCGACGGGGGCGGTCGGGGAGGAGGGGTTGCGGGGTCACAGATGGCCCTGGCAGCGGCGGCGGATAGTCGGACCGGGCCTGAGGAGCTGTGAGCTGAGCGCTGCGCCTCCATCTGTCAGGCTTCAGTGAAAGCTGCCGGGTGGGGGGATTTACTAGCCCATTAACTCGCTGATCTTACACTGACAAACAAACACTGACAACGACACACGTGTGCCGCACGAACTTGCAAGAACCTTGAATGTTTACATCCGCTCGCGAGCATTTAACCTTCGTCACGACATGCCTGAAAACAGGACTCAACCATCACGAAAACCAAATATGACAATCAGGTACCTATCATTGTTTGGTTAATTAACAGATTAATCGTCTAGTATATAAAATGTCAGGGAATTATGAAAAATGACCACACAATTCCCCAGATGAGGGCATTTACTGACTCACAATATTATTTGTGATCTGTTGAGGTACTGGCACAAATGTACTTACTGAAAAAGAATTGACTGTAAGACTATCAAACAGTCACTTCACAAAATTCTATATTTATCTGTTTACTGGCAGTACCTACTGCCGCCTACTGACTAGCAACACTTTTTAATCTATGTTTTATTGTTAACTGTTATCCACTAGAATGCCAGTTCTTTCTATGTGAAAACCTACCTGGCAATAAAGCCTTTCTGATTTCTGATTATTTTTTTTACAGTTCCTGTTTATTAAATATAAAATAGCCGAGGGCTAAAAAACCATCCTGAACATTGCTGAGGCAGATTTTCATACACAATATCCTAAATTTATCTCCCTTTCAGACTGCAGTGGGAGAGAAAAAGGTGAGATTTAAGATACATCCATAAAATTAATAACGAAGGTCACACAGGGGGCATCTAGCCTGATACCACATTATGAGATTGTATCAACACATTTAATCATGAGTTTAAAACCATATCCCAATGCTGCACTAACCTTAAAATTAAGTCTCTGCTCTGTCCTAAAATCCAGACTTTTCTGGTTGATTAATTGGCAGCAAATTAGAAAAGCAATTTTAATGATGGTTTTGCATATTTCAAGTTAAAAAAAAAGGACTGAAAGGTTCTAGGTTGTGACGATTAGCGTTTTCTTTGCCTTATGTAACATAGAAGTAAACCAAGCACCTATAGGGATTTGGACTGTGGCCATCGCAAATAAGTTTTCTAAAGCACAAGTAATTAAGAAAATAACTGGCAGATCAATTAATAATGACACCAGTCGTGAGGTACACCTGTCCTCATCTCTATTCTTGGCAACACCATTCTTCCTCCCTCCCGTGCACACAAACACAACACCACATCGTGACAGAATACACTCACTCAGCAAGCATATGGCCCATGTTGAGATGCATCAACAGCCACATTACTTGCATTGTGTTACAAGTAGACTACTCTCTTGCTCTGGAGGGAGAAGATTAATCATTGAACAGGAGCCAAACTGGCAAGTGCTTTTATTTTGAAGGCTTACTGGGCTCCTTAAATCCCCTCCCATGGATCTGAACGGGTTTAATATGTTAAAAGGCCACAAGCCTGACTTTTGGGAAGGGTGCTCATTATCAATTAGTGATCCAACTCTCTAAACATGTTGTCCAGTTCCTAAATGATCTGTTTAGGAGAAGATGCGCATTTCTTGTGAATTAAACACACTGTCCTTCACTGTATCCCGAGTTGTCAAATGCCTGACATGTGTTTTTGGTTAAAAGATAAATGTGCAGCAAACTGCCATCTGTCTAAAAGCCTCCTTCTCTTTTCTATGACGGTCCGGATTAAACCTCGGCAGGTGTCGGATCCGCCATCAGTGGAAACAACCCGAACACATTTCTCGTTCCTGGTCCACTCATAAACACGCTAAAAACCCGGGTCTCCCCGTTAGCTGACCGTCTGTCGGACATGACATTCACTCATTTACCTGCATGTCAGTGGAGGACAGGCCCGGCTCCGGCTGCTGGAGTACACATCACCCCTTTCCCTGTGCGCTCTCGCCTGGCTCGGCTCGGTTTGTCCCTCCTGACAACTCGCTGGGATTAAAGCGGAGAGCTCAGCCCCTCCTTCTGCACCGTGACATCAGAGCGGATTAGCGATGCACAAAGCGCCTTTATAAACACTGCTGATGCCGGTGGTGCAGACACAGGCGGTTCTTTACGGCCCCGAGTGCGGCTCCATCCCGCCTCCTCCTCCTCCATCAGCAGCCCGCAGAGTGCCGCTGCGCTGCAACACCGTAGGCTGTCAGCCTCCGTCAATGGGGTCGCTGTTATCTGCTTGTAGATCTTCCAAGATTAATCAATGTGCCCTTGCTCCTTGTAAAACACCTGTACGAGCTGTGCAGGTAGAAAAATGAAATCCCACTAGCTCTCCTTTTTGTCCAAACATTGTTTTCACAGGTCTGTCTGCTAAAAAAGGAAGTTAGCTAACATCCGGCTAACGCCAGTTAGCTAGCTAACTTTGGACAAAAAAAATGTTTTCACTAAGATAAATGAACATTAAACTTCGCAAAATATAGCATAGCTCTTGGATATCACCAACTGCTGTTAAAAAACTCTAAGAACTTTATTCCAAGACTTTCAAGTTCAGATAATTAGCTAGTTACTAACTCTAAAATTTAATAAGGTGCAACGCTAGTAAACGGCTGCTAATCGAAGATGGCGGCCAGAAGTACTCAACAAAGAATACCTGTGAATGTTTTGTTAAAGCTTATAAATAATAAAAAATTTTTATTTTTAATCATGTATTTTGTAATAGCATACCAAAGTTTCGTCTTTCAGTTGGCCATACATGGAGGAACTTACATATTTCATTATGGTGCAACATGAAAGCATTCAACCTGGGTATTTATGAATATTTTGCACACTCTGATATACACATAATATGGATTTTTCTACATTTACAGCATTCTGGCATTATAATTGTTAAGCTTGTAAAAATCTAATAAGTATTCACCACTTAAGTCCACTTTATTTTCTAATGGGATGTCATTATGTATCCAAACAATCAATCTATTCTATACTCTCTTTGACCTTTTGAAAAATACAGATTTTGTCAGTGTCCATTTTGCTGCTGGCCAAAAACTGATTAGCAAACCTATTTATATACATCTGACTTTACAACTTTTTACCAGTCACTATGTGCAAATCCACATAACTTTATGTAACTTTGTGGTAACAGCAGAGGCAAAGTATGTCTTTGCAGAACATTTACACAGACATTTGACCCAGCATTTCCCCAAGCATACAAAAATATGACATTATTTTGTTGCATGAAAATTGTTGCTATTCTGTCTTTAAACAGTGAGGTACAAAACACATGGCTTACCTCACTGTATAGACAACTTGAGCATAAGCTCTTCTTTTCGAAAGTCATCTGCCACTTGTAGTAATAGGCTACAGTGATGGTGAATCAGGCAGCGGGATTAAGTGTTCCACTTTGGCCTCCCCAGCCAGTTTTGGCTATTCATGTAATGATACTTGGACTTTACACTACAGATTGAATTTGTCCAGCGGCAATGAGAGGCATCCAACCAGCTGCACAGACCAATTTTGCACCAAAACCCAGCACAATTTTCATCACTGTATAATGCCCCTTTGCCTGAATGACTAACCATGTACTGCATTCAGCAAGAGTTCCCATGGCTCCACATTTGGGTCTGGTTAAAATAGCTGCGCTGCAAAATGCCTTAAACCTTCAATATGTGTTAAGTAATAACCACTAGTGGTCATCTTTGATTTTTTGAACAAAATAGTTGTTACTTGGAAAACAGAGAGCTTTAAGTTTGAATTATTTGAAAGACTGATACCTCTTTGACCCTTACAAGCATCTGTCCATTCATTCATCCATGTGCTTCTGCTTACCAGGGGTTTGGTCACAGTAGCAGCAAGTGAATCAGGTCATTCCAGATGTCCTTCCCACAAGCTTCTGTTGGGGGATTTTGGGGTGTTCCCAGGACAGATGAGATATGTAATCCCTCCAGCAATGTCTGGGTCTACCTTGGGTTCTCCTCCTATTTGGACATGTCTGGAAAACCTCCAAAGGAAGTCACCGAGGAGGCATCCTAATTAGATGTCAGAACTACTTCAGCTGGCTCCTTTCGATATGAAGGAGCAGCAAATGTATTTCGTACCCTCTGGATGTCCGACCCCTTTGAGTTATCTCTTAAAACTTACAGTGGCCTCTGGTATCTGCAACATTGTTCTTTTGGTCACTACCTACAGCTTATGATCATAGATCATGCCAAAAGTCAAACAGTTGTTGCAGTATTCCCGCATATGTCCGTATTTCATTGCACTGATTTAATTTAGCTGCTAGTAAATTCTTTCCACATTGGGGTATCTGTTTATAACACTGAATTTTACAAGCGTCTGTCTTCATCTAACACATTTGCGGTTTAATTTTAATGTATATTTTAATGGGTGACAAAAGACAAATTCATGAAGAACTGTTCTCATCTTTTTTGCTACCTTTCCTGCTTTGATGTAATGATCATAAAGTTTAATGAAACATACAGTAATTCATCATGGCTGATATATAATGTACAGAACAGAGTCTGAAACAGGGAGCAGTGCTGGTTGTTGCTCCTGGTACGATGATCCAGGCACATTCTGGTGTCACCGGTGGATCAGATCAATAGAGCCAGTGTCTATATTGTCGAGCATTCTCACCTTAGTCACGTGCACCTTTTCTGCAGGAGCACCCGTTACCGTGACAACAATACGTGATGAAGAATGGCGATGGTGTCGAGTGGTAACCATGGCATCCAATCTGTTATTACCATCTCTGCAGCCTCACATCTCCGATCCCACACAAAAACAACACAGCCTGCACACTTCTTTTTCTTTTTTTTCTAAAACGCAGGCTGTGAACTTTTGGGCGAACGTGGAGGCGTGTGTGACACATTTTAAAGAACTGAGCCAATCACGGGCCTGCAGAATATAGAGTGCAACGTGCAGAATCAGGTCATCAGAGAGTATCTGAGGTCACGTTATCGCTCTGCTGCCGGCATTAACTCATGTCACACAGCCTATATTTCATGCTCAGAGTCCAGGTCACTGCTGTTCTATTTCCAGAAGAGACATCAATAATTTCTCTCTCTCACTCCCTTCCTGTATCTGTCTCTTCTCTGCATACATACATAAATGAAGTTATACTGTATGTGTTCTATCCAGGTCCATAGCATGTGGTGAGCAGAGGCTGAACCCATTACTGGAATTACCACACATTAATGTTTCATCATGGTTCATCACGCAGAAAACCAGTGGAAACCATTTACAACACACTCCAGCTGCCAGTATGCTCATGAGACAACCATAAAGGATCTATGTTTACCCACTCAGGGCCTGTATTTCACTTGGTCTGCAGGTGGCGCCCTTCAGCAGGATGGGAGGGGAGCAATGGCAGGATGGTGTTACAGTTCAATGTGTTTTTTGTCATTATCTATCATGGAAGGATTCCCTATTTTTCTCCTCACCTAGAAGCTACCCCATACAATTATTTTCTGGCTACATGCCCTACAAGAGTCATCTTTATCCCTTTCATGCGAGGAATCCACAGTTATTCAAACTTCAATCAAAGCCACATTATTTACAATAATTATTTAAAACCAGCAGGAAACAGTCAACTGCCAACATTTCTCTGTATTGCTGTATAAACACTGTCTTTATCAATATTTGAAAAATTGCACCAGGTATTCAAAAATGGCATATTTTGGAATAGCTGTTCAAACATACTCTACAAGAATAGGAAGTATTTTAATCAACATTCTCCCATGTGGCTTTTGTCAGTTTTTTATGCCAGTGAAAGGATTATTTTCTACTGTCAAACTGTAGTTTAGATGGAGGGATGGACATACTTATATATATACTTCCTTTGACAGAATAAATAATAATCTTTTCTTAATGTAAGTAATCATCTGAGAAAGTTTCAGGGTGATATCTATGAATCAAAATTGTAGTATTTTACCTTAAGGTGCATTTCAAACCATGGATGCGGCATGTTCTGTTACAACTATATGCATACACCAGATATACAACAGTGTATGGTTGTATATCTCACTCAGAATCATTAATATTAAAAAAATCCAATTTGACACATTTTAAGTTTTGTTGGGGAATATTAAAATGCTTAATAATTCATACATGGACTGGCTAGACAGCTAATTAGCATAATTTATAAGTTACCAATAAGTATAACTGTAAGTTTGCAAAACAAATTACAGATTTCTACCAAAATAACACTAACTTTACATTAATTAACAACCATAAATGTATAGTGCATGTGTTTTTTAGTCATGCTATTGGCTCTGTGAATGGCAACACCAGTCTAAAAGTCAATCGGTCCACTGCTACATTAACTACTGTACAAGTTAAAACTTCACAAACTAATGGTAAATCATTTCTGACATGATCAACTTACATAAATGTTGTTTTTATGGTGTATGGTTTGTCATTTGTCTTGTTTTGTAGTATAATGAAGGCATGAGAAGATAAAAGGTTCCAAAATTATCTTAACTTTTTGTGTAATTCAGATTAATTGTCTTACATTAACTGTTTTACCATTATAATTACATGGCAGAGTCTTTATTGCCTGTTCCATCCTGTTTTTCTCGGTGGTCTACAAGTCATTGTGTTGAAATGTGGTGTTAAGAAAAGCCAGCAAGAGACCATAATGTTACTGCAAGATAGAAAACAGCTGGAATTACATAAAACAGGAGTGAACACTTCATAACACTGAGCCTGGCATTATTACAAATGGTCACTAGGGTTCCCAACAGGCTCAGTAAAAGTATAGCATCCGAGTTGGGTTTTCTCTGCAAAAACAGCCTGTAGTGGTCAAAACCACTATAGGCGACTCTCATTTACGGGCTTTACATAAAGATCAAACCTTTTCTCGCAAAAATATTCTTGTGATAACAGTTATTTCAGTTGGAGGCAGTGGTCCGGGGTGTTCCCAGCTGTAGGGTGGAGGCCAGAGGAGACATAACTTGGTGATCCCTTTGGCAGCGAACCACATACTGATGAGAACATGTAACAACTGTAGCATCATGAAAACAATATCCTTTGCACATGACAGATTCTGACAGCCTTCACTTATCTATTGAAGCTCCGTCTTGTTGTTTCCGCAGACAACCAGGAAATTAAAAGAGACGATGATGACTGATGGAAGATGGGAACATTTAAAGCAGTTGAAAATTACAATTGTCTGTGTGACTGATGCGGAAATCTGTGGAAACAAAAAGAGGAATGCTTCCAACCCTCTCATTGTTCATGAGAAAATAATTAGCACCGTTTAAATTTAAAAATAATTATTCTTTTGAGTCATTTTCTCTTTAAAAACCCAGCAGGAGATGAGTCAGATCCTTAGAGAAAATTGATGGATGCAGTCAGATTTTCTGGCTACATAATCAGGAGAGAATTCATCTCCCATCTGGCCCCAAACTGCTCTTGGTTCTTTGTTAAAATGCTGATGACCAAAGGAGAAAGGAAGGCAGAGTGATGACCATGTACGAGACAACGGCAGAAAAAGGAGAAAAAACACCGAGGCAGAAGAGAAAGCATGTCAGACAGATGGAACACAAATGTGGACGGGAGTTCTTCCTCTAAAAAAACACAACTAAGTCTAATCTTCCATATCCAGCTTGCTGCATTTTTTCCTCTTCTATCGCTCAAATTTATTACCCTTCTGCAAGGACATTGAACTGTAAGAGTTCAGTTGTTCTACAAATCATTCATCCAAAAGTCGCATTTCTTGCATTTGGGAAAAGCACAGTTCTTCTCATTTTGTGTCAGAGTTTTTCAATGCTTAAGAATGTCTGCAAACTTTTGTTCAGCACACATGTAGGATAAAGGCAGGGTTTCTTTCTTATCTAGATCACAGCTACACAAAGCCTGCGAGGTGTTCAAGGCTGAAGCCAGGAGAAATATTTCAAATGGTTGCAAAATGTTTTGACTCTTTTAGTTCGTAAAGTACATCTTAGATCATTTGTGTATTCAGGCCTCGCCTCAAACAACGAAGCGCCTTCATATCACCGCAGGAAGGTTTATTTTCATTCAGTTCTAGCATAACATTCCCAAAACATGCAGAATATAAACTATATGCCAAAAGTATGTTCACGCTCAACATGCATATGGTATGGCTGAACATGATTCAGAGCAGTTGGCATATGGGTGATGCTATAGCAAGTCGCCAAGTGCTTGCTCAAAGGGAATCGTTGGGTTTCTCTTTAGAGCATCATAAAGTCTTGACTTTACTGTGTGAACAGGCATCATATACATAAAATTGTACGTAAATGAATTAAAAGATTTGCTCCCAGTTTCAGTTCTTGTTAAAATTGTTAAACTAAGGTTGAGGTCATGTTCTATGCGAGCCGGTACCACACCTCCATATAAAACTGGGCAAACCTTTTTAATTTGACCTCGCTTTGTGTCCACAAGAGGTGTCTAAGAGGTGTCCCCAAACTGTTACCATAAATTTTAAAACAGGGGCGCTGTTGTCTGAAACATCATCCTGTGCTGTAAAATTAAAATGTTCCTCCAGTGGAACTAAGAAATCCTCATTCTCGTGGCGTAATCAGTTGTAAGAGATGAAAACATGACAAAATTTGAAAGAAAGTTTATTCTGTAGTTTATTTTGTGCATTTAGAATATGTTCTCAGTACATACGATCATTAAAAATGACTGATCAGCTACCTACATTTAAGGTTTGGTTAAAGGTAAATTATTTTGGTCGTTGTTAGAAGTCAGAGGGACAAAATGGTCAATAGTAACAAATCGGGGACTAAAAGTAATAAACAGTTAGCTAAAAGTATAAAACAGTTGGTAGAAGTAGTAAATAGTTAGCTAATGGCAATATAAAAGTAGCTACACATAACAAAAAGTTGGCTAAGTGTAATAAATAGTTAGCTAAACGCAATAAATAGTTTGTTATATGGAGTAAATAGTTGGCTAAAACTTATAAAGAGTTGGCTAAATATTTGGTTAAAAGTTTAAAATCTTTAGATAAAACTATTAAATAGTAGGCTAATGGAAATAAACAGCTAAAAATAATAAATATCTACAAGTAACAGTTAGCTAAACATAATAAACAGCTTACTAAAATTAAGAAATAGCTAGCTAAAAGAAACAAATAGATAGGTAAAACTATTAAATGGTGTGCTTAATGTAAAGAAAAATGTTGGCTAAAGTTAACAAATAATATAGTAAATAGTTAGCTAAAAGTAACAAATACTGAGCTAAATGTTGCAAATACAGTAGTTGGCTAAAAGTACTAAATAGGTAGCTAAAAGTATCAAATAGTTTGCACCAAATAGCAAACAGCTGGGTAACAGTAATTAATATTTGGCTAAAAGCATTAAATAGTTAGCTAAACCTAATAAACAGTTAAAAGAAAAATAAATAAATAAATTGGTATTTATGTTTTAATTATTTTTAAAGATATCAAAATTGATGAATCTCCACTACAGGGGTTCCTCAAGAAACCACTTTCAATTTTACAGGTTTCTTTACAGTAGCAATGGTGAGAAACCCTTAAAGGTTCCACAAGGCTTTTCTACTTCTAAGAGTGCAAGAGGTTTTGAGACTAGTGTTTTCTGTTAGATAACAGTCACACAAACACCAGAGGTCACATGTCAAGAAAATGTAAATACAAACCTATTTAAGTGTTTAAACGAATTAACAATCTGATAAGGACCGTCCCATTCATTCTCATTAAGGTGACAGCACCCGAAAGTTAAGACCTGCAGAGTAAATCTGGTAGGTGAGTTGAATAACTTTGAAAATCTCTCATTGAAATGCACTTGAGAAAAGTGTTGGACCTCTAACTCTGCAGTAGTTAGTTTAATTTAGTGTAAAACTCATCACTGTTTGTTTTAATACAGAATATTCTTCCTGTTTATATATTTTGATCAACTTTTTCTGTCTTTTTCCTCCTTCATCACCTCCTCTCTCATCTCTCTCTGTTCTGCCACCGACTTCTTTCTCCTCCCTCCATTTCCTTCTTTACCTTCCATCAGCTCATCTCTGACCCTGGTTTTTCTCCTCCTCCTCCTCTTCATCACTCCCACATCTCCACCTCCTTGCAGAAACTCTGCAGTGTGCTGCCAGTCTGAGAGCTGGAGAGACACTCAGCCGACCGACACAAGATAAATCTTCAGAAGCAAACTTTACTGCAACTTCTTTGATTTTTCCACAACTCTGGATGCAAGAACTTCTTTTTACTTATTTCCTCTGAGGGTGTTTTTTTGTTTGTTTTGTTTGTTTTTCTTCCATAGAAAGCTGCAATGTTTCCATTCTACCTCTTAACTTTAGCTGGTGAGTACGTTGTGCCAGTGCTGGTGCATGAGGGCATGTTTCTGTTGATGCCAGTTGCTATGATTCATACTTACCATTCCCTCTTTCTCATTTTCTCTGCGCTCGAAAAGCCACCATCCAAGCCCACAAGCAGCTGCTGCCAGGCTCATGCAACTTTGAGTCCAACACCTGTGGATACACGTCAGACGCAGACTTTACGAGCTGGACGCTGCACGATGATGGTACTTTTTTAAAAGATGCCACGCTGCATCTTCGATCCTTTGACTTTTTTTCAGTTTAGAAGTTTCTAACTGGCTCTTACAGTGGTAGATTTGGTGCTGTTTTGGCTGTACCACTGAAGCACGCTGGTGAAAAGAACCCATCTGGTCCGCATTGATTCCACGAACATCTGGAGTCAGTGAAATAACAGATTTAAGCATTCTCGTCGGGCTGGTAGTGCAGCTGATATGAATGAGCGCTGCACACACCCATATTTGAGTCATTTCCCCGTGAACTGATTTAAAGTGATCAAAGGCAGCAGATGAATGGAGATTAGATTTGATGAACATCATTACCCCCAATTACTTTTAAAACAAATGTGTGGTAAGTGAAGTCCACACACAAATATTAAGAAGCATCTGGCTGCCAAAAAACACTGAAGCTTGTTGGAGCAGCAGCAGCAGGATCTTGTCATGTCAACTGTGACAGGAAGCAAGACTTTAAGGTTACGTTGATGCTAAAAAAGACTTCCAAAGTGTCTCCAAATCTCATCTAAACCTAAAAAATAACTCAATGTGGCCGACGAGTTCTGTCAAACTCCTAATTAAAATTACACCAGAGTCAGGAAAAGTTCTGGTGTGATTCCAGCTGCTGGTTCTGGCTCACAGGTGGTTCATGTTCAGCAACCAGACTTAATTCCCTGCATAAATTGGCTCCATCTGCACAAAGTTTCTAGGGAAATTCTGATGAAATTCTGATCTGGAGGCCATAAAATTCCGGCATTTGGTCCTAATGTGCTAGAACATTTATTTTATTTGTACGGGACCATGCACAATAATAATCTGAATGAGATAACAAAAACAATTTGCTTCACAGTAGCAGAGATAGACCCCCAGTGGTCCTCTGTGGGTCAGAATTAAAACACAATTAAACTAACTTAAATACTAAAGTGCACCGACTGCAGAGCCTAACTTGACTGGTCTTTATACTAATACCAAAATCAGTCACTCAGATGTACAATGGCAACCAAACAAATAGAAACAACAACTGCGTGTTTATTCGCCTAGCTTAGCAAAAGCTAATTACATGCTGCAACTATTTCCTGTCCAACAAAAGGTGGATGCAATGATTTCTTGCATCTGTCCAGCCGATAAAATATAAATTTTTGTGTCATTTCAAATGTTAGCTTGATGCTGACACTTTTGGTTTTGAGTAAAATATGTTGACAAGCATTACTTTCCCCTTAGGATGAATTAAAGTGATGTAAATTAACTTTAAATCAGGTCAAAGTCTACTACTTTGGTTTATGACCAAACATCTACAAAGCCAACAACAATTTGTTAGCCTCAGCTGTTATTTGTGATTAATTAACAAATATATTAGCATGCTAACAAGCCAAAACACCTGCTACACATTCTTTTAGAATATTAGCTATACCATTGTGGTACATTCTTATTAGCATTTAGCTAAAACTACTTTGTTTTTGCTTGCTTAAAGGCAAACTAAATTCCTGCCAGCTGCACTTTTTTCAGTATTTAACAAATATTAGCATGCTACATTTAGCATGCTAATATTTGTTAAATACTGAAAAAAGTGCAGCTAAACTGCAACTAGCATATCAGCAGTGCCACTGTTGTATCTTGTCTTGTCTTGTAGCCTATGCTGTTACTGTTAGGAATGTTTGCTTGCTAAAATGCTAAGCTAAGGTTGTGATGATGATAAGCATTATGCAGCATTATACATCAGCATTTTAAGTTAAAACTCTTCAAAAAATTTAAAAGTACTTATTTCGAATCAACTCATCCAATAACAACACCACTACAAAAACAAAAAGCTGTAGCTATCAGAGGATTTCAAAAGATTTTTGCTAGCCCCTACTGATGGATGGATCAATTGTTTTGCATGCAAACCTCACTCTAAAAGTGGTATATATACAATTTTGTTTTAAAATTGTGCCAATATGAGTTTTAGTGCTGCTGTAGGTATATTTTTTAACTCTGGAGTGGACTAGCCTGTCTTCTTGCCATATTTTCAGTTTTAATGCTAAGCTAGGCTATACAGACATTTTACCCACCAGCTTTAGGGCAACAGAAGAAAGAAAAACAGCCGATTATCAATTTATATATCAGTTTTTTCCTAAGTCAAGCATTGGTTTCTACAAACTGTATATTTTGTAAGCTGCAATTATAAGAAAATTAACATAATTTATAACTATTTCTAACCTACATCTATGGCAACGTCCTGCTCCCAGACCCAGTTGGAAAAACCCCCTCAGACTTTATTTTTCCCACCGTAATCCTCGCTCATACTTGTCTGCAAATTGTTCAGCGCTTTCTGTTTTGTCGCTTTTCTCCCTGGGATACGTCAACTACTTTCTCTCTTCCTGTTTCCATCCTCGTTGCCGCCGGCTTGTTAAAAAGGTCACTGTGGTTGGTTTGCTCAGTTCATTTATTCACTTCTCATTACTTTCCCTTCTGTGCACATAAGAGAGGTGAAGTCATATCAAAAATACAGAGCACTTTCTATGTTGAATTTTCCTCCAAATCCAAAATCAATACTGACTGAATAAAGATTTACATCAGTTTGAGTGCAATCTGTTCAGTCAACTTAAGTTTGATTCGATTAAATGTGTAAATACAAACATTTGCAAACAATTGCAATTGTTTACTGGCAAAAATAGAAGGAGAAGTAATTGTATTTTCCAAGCAAAAGGTGACCTGAGCTCAGTGAGTGTGTTTGTCAGGATACAGGAGCCCCGGGCAACAGAGCATTCCACGGGGACAAATAATAAATGACAGACCGCTGAGGAGAGCTCAGAGCGCCCTGCAGCTAAAAAGAGTAGCTGAAGTGGATTTTACGTCTCAACTCTGGACATAAATCATAATGCAGAATGTCCCATTCAGTAAGTTGAGCTTTCTGGATCTTGTTCCTGATAAAGATTCCAATATAAACAGGATCTAGATTTGAACACGATTCCCTTCTGTACTGTTCTTTTTATATGAAAAGAAACTGCTTGGAAAATGATTGATGTCGTATGTTGCCGAGATGGAGCCGGGACAAACAAGTTTCACAACAATGCCACGTATTTTATTTCAACCAGAAGCCAGCTGAAGAGCAGATTGCAGCTCTGAATAGATTCAGCAAAAATCTCAGTTTTTTTATAGTTGTTAAAAAACTATAAAAAACTGCATGGCATTTTTTATATGTTAGAAGTTACACCATTTGCGAAATAAGCAGTCAACACCATGGCTAAATATTTACACCATGAAACTGCAGTCAGCTAACGATAATCTTAAAAATATAGATTCAGGTTTCTGGTGTTTCGTACAGAACAAACCTAAAGAATCAATCCTGTCGACTTGAAGGGTAGGACTGAAAAACTCCACTATAACAACTTGGTATTGTGTAGTGCAGAATAGTTGTCATGTTTTAGTAGAGTTATAAGTGAGCTGGTGTGCTCAAGCGGCAGGGGCATCTCACAAACCTGAGATGCATGTGAGGAACATCGGGAGAACCAGGCAGGTGAACATCAGGTAGCCCACAGGACAAACTGAGAAAAACAGAGGGAAAAACGAGAATTTTCATGCACTGATAACTGAATTGGCACATGACACATGTGCAATGAGGGCAATCAAAAAAGGAGGGAAACAGAGACAAAGGGAGGAAACGAAAAAAACAACACAGAAGGAAAGATATGTTCAAAATATAACAGGAAATAAACAGAAAACAAAAAAAAGACCATGACAGATCTGTGCAATTCTTTGGTTTTTGACCAAGTTGTAATTTTGTACTGCCAGAAATCAAATGTTAGAATACTAATATGCTGTAATATGACGGTAGAAATGTTATTTGCTGTATGGCGGCAAAGTTGAGTCGCTTCTCCAACATCATCTGTCTGCATGACTTTGCTTGGATTAGTTCATAAACACTCAGAACTAGCTTTCCTATTTATGAACATGGTGTAAATAAGGAACTATAGCATGACCTCCTTTTGGAAGTTACATGACATGCCAAACGTCTGTGTTGCTGATTGTGTATGCATTCTATAGGGCAAGTAAAAACCATGAAGATGGCCAGAAATTTCAATTATAATCTGCTTCTACCTTGACAAGACCAAAG
Source organism: Acanthochromis polyacanthus (assembly GCF_021347895.1). Classification (NCBI taxonomy): domain Eukaryota; kingdom Metazoa; phylum Chordata; class Actinopteri; family Pomacentridae; genus Acanthochromis; species Acanthochromis polyacanthus. The sequence goes on along the minus strand of NC_067130.1, from coordinate 29,692,715 downwards.
TTTATGTTTTAACACATTTTCTTTTCAAAAAATGGACTTAAATTTAAAAAAAAAAAAATCTGAAATTCACCTTCACTGACACCAAAGGGTCGTATGTTGACCTACATTCCTGTTAGCAGTGTTTATAAGCTACTTAAAGCTCTTCTGTCATGTTGATGTGTCCTCGTTTCGTATATGTTGTTTCTTCTTTGCACATCTCTTTAAGTCTGGTTTGTTTTCTTTAAAATCTCGTAAAGTAAGCTGCTGTCTGCCTTGTAGTGTATAGCTGATAAGAACTGGTAAGTGCTTTCAGTACAGTGGTGAAACGCTCCATGACATTATGATGCAGGAACTAACAAAAAAAACATACATAACTCTGAAGTCTGTAGTGAAATCTGGGCACTGAGAGTTATTGCATTGGGCTGTCAGATTGCTTTCAAGGATGGACGCTCCATATTTTTAAGGTGTCAGATGTATATTTTGTTCCAGTAAACCTGGATTATGTTGTTACAACAATTTGGTATCATAAAAATGACTACAATCACAACAAGAAAAGCACTCGGAGAGCACAGTACTCCGCCAAGGCTGCTCATTCCTCCATATGACATTGTCAGTAATGCAGCATTTTTTTTGTAGAAATGCAGCATTTGTTTATTAGTTATTGATATCAGAAGTCAGGGCAACATAGAATGTGACCATTTAATTTAGATGCACCCACAAACAAAATGACCTTGCGCTGAGCACGGGTGTGTGTTATGCATGTGTATATTATGTATGGATACCGAATCGAGTGACCTAAATATGTAGCAGGCGGTGGGAATTGATGGGACTTGGAAACACTCCCACAATTTAATCAGTTGTTCCTTGTATGATTTCTGATGGATAAGTCCTGTTAAGTCTGCAACGGTGGATTTGTACTAGGATCGCAATCATGTGATCGTCAGCAGACAGAGGATGTAGCGTTCACTTGTTGTCATGGTTACAGTGACACCGTGCCACTATCTCACAATGATACAGAAATCTTGAACAAATCTCTGAATCCAGACTATAAGCCACATCACTGCCAAAATCTAATCACTTGGTCCTTGTGTCATTTCTGACCTTCCCTTAAAATTTCATCCAAATTCGTTAATCCATTTTTGAGTAATGTTGCTAACAGATGGACAGACAGACAAATAAACACCAATCGTCACATAACTCCACCGCATTCCTTGCTGGAGTAATAATCTGTGGATTCTTAGATCAGATATTTATGCAACTTTTCATACTACTTGCAGTGTTTTAAACTTTTACATAGCATGGGGCCCTGCAAACACTGTCTTAAGCAGCTTTCTTTGTTTGCAGTAATAAACTAGAAAAGCACTCAAAGAGTGCAGACCTCCGCCAAGGATAGAGAGGAAAACAGGAAACCCATGCAGTAAAGGATCATGAGCTGGAATCAAACCTGTGTCTCTGACACAGTTCTGTTTATGAATCACCTTCTTAACCAGTTGAGCTATCTGGACACCTTGCTCCAACTTGTTGGACGACATACTAACCTATGATGTTTTTGTCATATTTTGGACCACATACTAAAACATACTAAAAAATTCAAAGTGATCCAGAATCCAGGATCCTTTCCAGATTGCCACCAAAATTAAATCAGCTCTTCCTCTTACCATAGTCTACATCCCCTCAAAATTTCATGTGAATCTGCCCAGGCGTTTTTGAGTTATCTTGCTAACAGACAGACAGACAGACACACAAACGCCTGGTGTCACATAACCTCCTTAGCGGAGGTAATGAAAAGCAATAGTGGACTGGAAGACATTAATAAATCCCTTAGAAAACCTGATTTGTAGTCATTATGTCTTGCTGAACCAAATGCTGCATATGTGTTAAAAGCTTTACAGTTTCATGCATCTGATTCACCTTTTTTTAGGCCGTTTTGTTGCAGTGGACGGCGCCACCAGCGACCAGGAGGCCGGTTCAGGTGCAGAACCACAGAGGGAGACCACAGGGGTTCTGCAGAGTCCGGTTCTGGAGCACACCGAGTGGAGCTGCATGAGGCTCGTCTACCAGATCACCGGGTCAGGAAGCCTGGAGGTTCTGAAACGCACCAACGGAGAGAGTTTTGATAAACCGCTGTGGAGCAGCCAGGAACCGTCTGACAGCTGGGTCATCTCAAGCATGGACCTGCAGAACAGCACTGAGCCCTACAGGGTAAAAATACCTTTAGATAGTGATTTATTGTTGTTTAACAAGCTGGAAATGTGATAACAGCAGAGAAAAAGGTCCTTCAGGGTCAAAAATGGAAAATCCTCAAATATGGATGCACATTTCAGTCAAGAGCGTCCATTACATTATGTAAACTAAACCTCTATCTGGCCACAAGGTTAGCATATACAGTACAACAGCAGACTTTCAAGTGGTTCTAAAAGCAACAGTTTTGCTCTCCTCAGTGCTCACTCCCATCGCCACACCATTTATAGATTAAAAGCAAATAAAAACTGATAATATTTTGAAATAAATTTGAAGTCATGCAAGATAAAGGTGCAATATTGTGGGAATAAAGTTGTAATTTTGCTTAGTGAAGGACAACAAGTTCAAAACAGGTGAAATGGAAAACCAAATTTTTGGATTGGATCACAAGACATAAATAAGACAAACTATTATTATATATCTGTTTTTAGAATGTCAAAGACTAAAAGAATCCCAGCTGATTTTCCGACCTGCTTTAACTTAAAACAACAGCAGCGATGCAGAAAACATTTCAGCGTCTTGTTGCTACCACAGATATAGGTTGACATTATGCATGTACACCCAAATGGAGGCCAATGCGAAGTGTGTAATCATTGTCCAAACACTGTGAGAGTAGCACAGCAGATGGTTTACATCATATGCAGAGGCAGGGTTAACTGTGACGGGGTCTCGACCTACATGATTTGGAGCCAGACCTGTGCTATGTGTGGGCCCCTCAGCACATAAACATGGTGAAATAAATTAATGCTTCAGAGGTTTAGACTTCACACTGACTGCTAAAGTGTTCTTCCATTTCCTCAAAACAACAAACTCGCACAGCCTTGACCTGGCACAGAAGTGACAGTTTGCTTTTCAAAGCTCAAACGGCCATAAGAAAAATAACTTTTTTACCATTATTTTGGTTAAAAAAGCTTTACTCACTTTGTGTTTCTTACAGAAGTAACACTTTGACATTTCGAAAACATGTTTATTTGCTTCCTTTCAAGATCTAGCAGAGAGCTGGAGTCAGGGTGCAGTTAGCTTAGCTTAGCATAAAGGCTGGAAACAGATGGAAAAAGCTAGCCAGGCTTTATAGTTTCACAAGCATAAGTTCAGACACCTCGAAGTGATTGTTGCATACCAAAACCTGATTACTACCGAGTTTCTTCACATCTACAGCTGCTTTAATATGGATCAGACAGTCATATTGTGCAAATACACATTACTTTGTGGACATCTTTGGCAACAGCAAAGGTGTGTCTTTGTGAAACTTTAACTTTCTAGTGATCAAATAAAGCAGTTTATAGTGTATTCAGGCATAGTATATAGCCTGCTATAGTATTGTTTGTTTATGTTAATGTGTGTTATGCTTACATACTGTATGTTTTATGTGTTCACTATTCTTGTTTGGAAACTAGACTGTAGCTAAGATACTGTATACTAATATATACAGTATATTACGAAAGACAAGCAACAGCAATGAAAAATAGGGTGTTACTGGTCACGGTACTGTGGTGCTCTTTAGCGTCCATTAGCTTATAGTTTTGGTGTTTACGGCACATTTACTATGTAGTTCAGTTTCTCATGAACTCCCTTCTCAGCAGCAATTTTTCTGCAAACTGACTCTACCTCACACACGTACAGGGCCTGAGCTCATACTTTAACAAATACCTCTGTATTCCTGTGTGTCGACTCTGCTTTCACATCAAACCTGCTGCTCAACAGAACTTTCACCAGTAAATTACATTCTGTACGTTTCGTGTGTGCACTGTTTTCGACCCTGTATGATGTCATTACGGTGTCACTCCTTATTGCGGGTATTAACTGAACATGTGTTGTTGATTAGGTTGTTATCGAAGGTAAACCTGGGCCGACTGCTGGGAGTAGCGTGGCCATATTTGAGATCCACATCAGCCCCGGATACTGCCTTGGTCGGTGACTTCACTCATACATCACTCGCACATTTCTGTTTAAACAAAAAGGAAAACAAGATCCACATATGTCTGGATAAAAGCCATCTGCATGCATGAAAACCTTTCGCACGCACCCATATAATGGACGTTCTGTTGCTGGTTTCCTTTTAGAGTGTGATTTTGAGGAGTCTCACCTGTGCGGATACAGCAACCAGTGGAACGCCAACGTAAACTGGTATGTGGGAGGAGGTGGAGTCCAGCTGCTTCTCAACAACATACCAAATGATCACACTTACAACAACAAGACAGGTGAGTGGGATTTCCACTGTATTTATACCCAATCAGGTGTTCATTTTAGATTAAATGAGCCTTCATTTAAGTGTATTTCATCAACATTTACTCCCAACCTTAAAGGAAATGTAATGGAAATACAGAAATCAATAAAATTCGATTTTATTTTACTTATACGACGTTCACAACATATGAAGAGTTGATGTGCAAAAACAGCTAACTCTGTTTTCAGAAAACTCATTTTTTATTGTTTACTTAATAATAATAAAAACACTAATAATTTATTTTTTCTCTATTTTGTCTTGTATTTTCTACTGAGTCAAATCCACTCAACTTCAGTTTGATTGATATTGTCTCAAGTAAAAAATAAAAAAAAGGTTTTCTGAAAATTTATCAAAACGGAGTAATCTGTTTTTGCAAATGAACTCTTCATATGTCATCTCATAGCACTTCACATCGTAAGGTAAAGACCTTACGAATTTTAGCTAAAGAACAGAGAACCTAGCAATTGAAAGTTGCCATTGGATTCCCTTTGAGCAAGCAGTCAGTGGTGGTTGAAGGCAGTTTCTGTCAGAACCAACAACATATTAGCTTATCTCTCAATACTTTCCACATTTCTATATATGTCTCTTGTAATATGATGCCATCTCTGCTTGTTTCTGTCTTTATACAAGTAGCCAGCATAATTTTAAATGCCTCTACAAAGTAGAGACCAACAGATAACACTAACTTTTAGAACGGTAAACATGTAATTAAACCCATTTTCAGAATGAAATATGGTGATTTAAGTGCTGTGAAATACACAAAACACCAAACTATGCAATCTAGACAACTAAAAACTTCAATGTAGTGGTAGATGATGCTTACTGGACTGTTGGATTGAAGTCTCTGAACTCTTCTCAGGTCACTTCATGTATGTGGACTCCGTCTACGCCGAGACGTTCAAAGAAGTGGCTAAACTGGTGACTCCCATGACCACAGTGCCAATGTCCGGCTGCCTGAGTTTCCAGTACCAACGTAGCGAGGAGAGAGGAAACCTGTTCTCCGTCTTTACCCGGGACCGACTGGGTCAGTACCAGGAGCTGTGGAGAGCGGGTCAGGACAACCAGGATGACTGGGGCGAGACTGTAGGAGAGTGGATACCTGTTCAGTTGGACCTGAAAGCACCATACTCAGTACAGGTCAGTACATGGTGAAGCTTTATGCGAAGACTTTTTCATAAACTGACAGACTTTTTAAGACGGTGACAACACATTTACCTTCCTTCAAGTGTAAAGGTCAGTGAATCAGTTGTAGTAAGTAACTAAAGTCAGTTCAATAGACTTAGAGGTTTTCCTACTGCAGCCTCAAGTTGTCTGGAATTACCAGAAGCTCATGGTGGCTAATGTAATTTAGACCCTTGTAGATAGATACTTAAGTTAGAAACTCCTGTGTCAGGTAGCATACTGTGGTAGTATTTTGATGTGTAGGCAGCTTACTGACTCTCTATTAGTCTTATGGTCTGTTCTAACCCAAGATATCACAAAAAATGAGCCGTCACAAGAAATATGGTTTGTGATCGTCACTTTTTACAGCAGATTAGTTTGTAGATTTCAGCTAAAAGCATGTTCAGGTCTACCTTCAGTGATAACCCACATTTAGGGGCCACCTACCATACAGAAGTTTGTAGTCCAGTAGTTGGTTTGCGTTAAAGCCTGTCCCTAACAAACAACTACTGCAACCACTGCAGCCAATGGCAACATTAAAACTGGGAAATCTTGCATTTGGAAAGGTCATCAAGTTTCAACTGTGCTTGAGGAAGGTAAAATGGTGAACAGTTAATGAAACATGGCAACTTGTGCCACATTTGGCGTGGCATCAGCCATTCTGCACTGAATTCTGTTGGCTGCAATTTTCTTCATTTCCCCTGCAGTTTTACATGATGGCTGACGTAAATGCTATGCACCTACAGGCTGGTCATTGTGCTACTGAAAGTGACATAATCCAAGTAAATTTCTCGTGATAGTATCAGTTTGGAAGCTTTAAAATTGTGATATAAGAAAATTACTTATGTTGTTTTCTGAGACACGTGTAGTTGGAACAGCCCAATATTGTGCATATAGATTTGTTTTATAGTCATTATTGTCACATCTCATGTTACAGTACAGTAAAGTATTGGTTTTCATTGGTATTCACTCTTTAACTGAGTATAGCTGAAATTCGACGCTATTTTTAACATTCTGAAAATTCACTGACGAGCATTCTGGGAAAAATAATTGTACTATTTCCCTGCAATTGTCATCATGGTGTTAATTAAATTAAATTAAATGTTTTAGCTTAAAGATCATAGTTGTGACTGGACTGTAGTTTATTTTAGAAGGTAAGTAAAATTGGGCCCCTTCTTGTGTATAGAAACCAGACGGACAAAAATCTAAATAATGTGGTCCAGTATGACAGAAATATAAACTGTATGGAATTGTAATAAATGGTACAGGTGTGCCTAATAACGTGGCAACTACATCATTTGTTTTTAGAGTTTCTCAGTTAGCTAGTTATAATTGTACAAACTAATGAGTTGAACAAAACTGTACAGTAATATTTAAAATGCAAATCTGAACGTGTTTGCATCCGTGTGCACATCATGCGTGCAGCTGTGTTTATGACTTTCTGTCTCCGTGTGTGTCTTTTCCTTCAGGTCGTCTTTGAAGTGGCGTTTAACAGCCAAAGAGGCGGACGTGTTGCACTTGATGACATTTCCTTTTCTCCAGACTTTTGCAGCACAGACACCGGTGAGCTGAAGTCAAACCACTGTTCCCATGTTAAAGTCGCTAATAAAACATCTTAGTTATGAGGTAAAGCTTTCTGGCCAACGTTGGAAGTCAGCTATATAATAATAAATCTGGATTTCAAAAGGACTAGCTGCATAGAAGCTGCAATGAGATGTTTGACAGATCCAGCTTTAGAGGTTTGCATTCAGTGAAGGATCAAAATACCGAGTTTGTCCTGAGGTGACTGAAAAATTCCTCCTCTGGGATCTGTAAATACCCATAACAAATGCAATGCCAATGTGAATCTTTCTAAAGGTGTGGAACAGGAGCAGTAGAAGTGGTTTTTGTCCACATTTAACTGTTGCTTTTGTGCTTTTGTTCCACAGAGCCGACCTTCGACCTTTCCATCGCCAACTGTGATTTCGAGTCCGGTTTCTGCCGCTACATCCAGGATGAGATATTAGGTTCATCGTGGAGGAGAGTGTCTGTGAAGCCCAACATATTTAGGAATGGAGACCACACCACAGGGGCAGGTCTGAGCAAAGTAGCTGATTGTGTGGATTTTGTAGGTCATATAATACCTAAACCTTCACTAAATGGAAACTGCACTGATTTTCCACTTCAGAAATTTGCATGCAGGTCTTGGGGAGTCCAACAACGAGTGCAAATAAGCTGTACGAAGCCTTTTGTAGTTCCAGAGGACTACAAGATTGAAAATAAAAAAATAATCTATGAATTCTGGAGCTACCGGGCCTCCATAGACCTGTAGAGCATCAGGGCTACATTAGCCACTGTCTGAATCTGCACAGTTGAGTGAATTCAGTCATAAACAGCCTGTTTTGACAAGAAACAAGACTAAGAGGAATAATAACAGGAGCTTTGCTTCTGTTACATAACAGACTGACACAGTTACAGCTGTGCAGAGCTAAATAAGAGGTATCGCTGAGCCAAATGACTGGACAGATGCTGAAATCATTCATTCACTGCTTCCTTTAAGTCATAGCTTTGGTTGTGCAGCACATTAACTGTCTGGGTCAGTAAACATTTCCACCTCCTACCAGACAGACTCAGTTAACTACTAACTGGTGAACACAGTGGAGCATTGAGCAGCCACAGATTTTGCAGAATATTGGATTTTTTTAGCTAATTGTAAACACCGGTTACACTGGATATGTGTGTTTTTTACCAACATGAAAGCCATTACAACTTGATAAGCCAGTGATTTGGTCTTGGCTGTGTGTTAATCAGCTTGCAATCAAAACAAAAAACATATATGGGTCAATATATAATTGAGGGACTTTTGAAGTCCATGGGACATATCTTGCATACATTTTTTTAAAATAAAAGTTAAAAAAAAACAACAACAATGTTTTCAGTGTTCATTATGATCATGTCTTTACAAATTCCATAATTATTTTTTTTTATGTAAACAATCATTTAATAATAAAAAAAATGACTGGATATCACTGAAATGTCAACTAAATAACCATTCAAATTTAATAACAACCATTTTCTAATTAGCTAAACAATAATAAAATGAGCTGATTCAGTAATTGTTTTGACTGTGTTCTTTCTATTAATCATGATAATCATGACAGATATTTCTTTTTTGGCAATATATCACATTTTATATGGAAAATAACAAATTAAATCCCTTTCAACTAAGTTCCCCATTACAAAAACACCTCTCAAGGAAGTGTGTTAATTCCAGATCACATGACCTGCTCCACATGATGTCACTTCCTCCTGAAGGAAAGACTGAAAGACTCCAAGGCTTTCTGAGTTATTTAATATAAAGTAGTGTGTGGGTCAAGTGTGGATTTATGGCATGTCAACAGGTTTACTACAATATCTTTGCAAATAACTTTCAATTTTACTCAATTGTATATACTATAATAATTAGAAGAATCGTTCTCTAAAAATGCCACGTGGTGTTTGGTTTTAGGCGGCCATGTTGATTTTAGGTCTGAAAACACCAAAAATGTCAACTATGACACAGAAAGTCCCACAATTATATATTGACTCATATGCAGATTTAAAGAACAAACAAACCGCTGGATGCAGATGTGAAAGAGGATAAAATAAATAGGCAGCTAATAAACTGTTTAAAGGGAGTTAAACTGAAGCATTAATGGCCAGTAGCTTTAGAGGAAGACACTGAGTTCTGCAAGAAAACAAAACATGTCTTCTGCTTCCAGGATCTTTCCTGTTGGCCCACTCCCGGCTCGGCCCACGCTCCGGCTACGTTAGCCGCCTGGTTGGTCCGACTCTGCCAGCGAACATGAAGTACTGCCTCAGATTCTACTTCTCCCTGAGGGGTGAGCGGCACCCAGCAGCTCGCCAGACTGATAGAAAATCATCAACGCTCTTTGTTTCCTGTGTTTGATCTTGGTGGTGTTTGAGTCCATGTGTGAATGTTTCACTGCATCTGACTGACTCACCCACCAGAAATAACTCCTGGCTTCCACTGCAGGCTTCAACCAGACGGACCAGGCTCTGGCTGTTTATCTGCTGCTGCAGCAGAGCGACAGCAAAGAGAAGATCTGGACTCAGGGCGAGAAGTCGAGGGGAATCTGGATCGCGGCAGACGTCACCTTCCAGACGTCGCAGCCTGCCAAGGTTAGACCAGAAGAAGTGGAAATATCGCTTCAAGTCTGAATGTGGATGGAAAATCAACGGAGGATGAGTGCGAAAATAAACAGGGGGGTGAAAGAAAAGGGGAAAGAGTGAATGAAGGGAAGAAACAGGAAGGAAAATGAAAGAAGAAAAGGAAGGAGGAAAGAAAATAGTGAAAGTAAGAGCAAGCAGAATAAGGGAATAATCAAGCCCAAGTGGAATGAAGGAAAAATAAAGAAATGTGAAGGCTGGATGGAAGAAAAGGAAAGGATAAATGGTGCAAAAGGGGAAAAAAGTTGGAAGAAGACTGGAAGCTAGTGTGCCCACACAATAACTACTACTACAGGCTAATTTATGAAAATCAGGGTCACTAATGCTAAAAGTCCAGAGGTGTTTCTGTTGTCTGCTAATTCAAGTGTGCTACCAGAGAACCAGTAACCAAAAATATGTACAAAATGAACTTAATTCTACATTTTGTTCCAGAAAACACTCAAACTAACACCAGTTCTTCAACAGAAAAACATAAATCCAATCACAGCAAATGGAAAAACCATTGCTGCTATCGAAGGCCAACACCACTTTAATCTCCAAACAACACTCACCAGCTAGCCTGACAACTACTAAAAACACAACAATATATAAGAATTAACAATCATATATGGCAACCAGCACTTTGCCTGCGAATTTAACATGGTACAAAGTGTGGATAGACCAATTAAAACCATTACAAGACCCATATTTTATAAACAAGCCAATCGAATTCCATATAAAAAGAATTTTCCTCCATACATCTCCCTAATAACAAAATACTAGAGTGTGTTTGGCATCCCTGGATAGTTTAAATCCACGCTCTGAAATGTTCAACTGCTTGTTTTGCTCTAAAATCTTATGAAACAAAATACCACATGGACATGTTGCCAAGGTAAAAAAAAAAAGGATTTTCACCAGAGGAGGTCTTTAAGAAACTTAAACCTCAATGAACCATCAGAGGGATCATCAAAAAATAGTAAGAAGATGAATGAATACAGTGAAGGGAGATGAGCAAACAGGCTAAACAGATGGAAACACCAAATACTGAAACAAACCTCAAGTACAACCTTGTTTTGGTGTTGGAGCCTTCAGGGTTCTGAGTTTTATTTTGGCTACCAAACAAATGCTGTTTCAGGACTCCATTATCATCATGATGGGCTCTGCATGATGGAATTGATTTCATCCAGATGCCAAAACACTCAAGGGACTTCCCCACATTGGTCTTTTGTTCCTGTACTGATGGTTTCTTTTCATCCTGACAAAAGATTCAAGAGTCTGACGAACAACAACCCAGACATAGTGTCTGTGGTTTGGGCTCTATTCTGGAACTGCTCTGTAAACAATTAATGGTTATAAAAAACAGGAAATGTTCCACTGGCTTTGTAATGCTGACGTCTCTGCTCACTGTTCAGGTGGTTTTCGTCAGCACCTGCAGGAGCTTCTGGGATTGTGGATCGGTGGCGTTGGACGACATCAGTTTGAGCTTCGGGGACTGTGAGCTAACAGCAGGTAAACTAAACATCTGCATTTTTAAAAATACTCTTAATGTGGAAGCTTGTCAGGGTAGAAGCTGGTTGTACTTGACTTTAAAATGGGAAAACACTCAAGATCTTACATCCAACAGCGCCACATGGTCACCACAACACTACATTTTGCATTAAAGTAAACACAAGAATTCGGCAGATGTGATTTTTTTTTTTGGAGAATGACTAAGCATTCTGAGAGTCTAGCCTGTTTTTAATGAAAAACACAGGCTGGTTTAGAAGTCTCAACTTTCCAATATGGGTTTCTGTAAGATTTATTTGGGAATTTGTGTCACTTAAGGACAATATCAACTACTTTTTTAACCTAAAAACCCATAAATCCCAAGTACCCGTCCTTCATTCTTCTTCCTATTTTTTCACATTTATATACTGTACTAGTCTTTTTCATGGTAAACCACATTAATTTTGCACCTTTATTGTAAATACCAGCAATTTTGCCACCCTATGTCTTCAACCAGCATGATTTCCACGTTAATTGCAGGTTCTTTTGCACAGTGGTTTCCTTAATTTTCTTTAATATAACGTGTGAAATACTGGATACCTTGAGTTTCTCTAAGTGGGTGAATAAAGTATCTACTTTAATATTTTCGGCAACAATAATTGTACTTTAAACATTTGATAACAGGAATCTGGATCTACAGTGCACAGGAAGCAGTAGGTATTGGCCCTGAGAAAAACCCTTTTGTGCAGAGTAAATAAACTCCTTACTTGTTTGTTTTGGGTGGCTGATAGCTGCAAAGGACTATTCGTTGAGTAAATACAGACAAACTCATTCAACATTAACAAAGTTGTCATTGAGTGTTCAGATATGGATCCAAACACGGCAGGCAGCCTGTGGAAAAAGAAATTCTAATCAAACAAAAGTTACTCACAAAAAGTTGAAAGACAGGATGGCGAGAAAACAAAGAAAAGATAGTTGGAAGTCCAGGCAAAAAATCCAAACTAAACGTCCAAATGAGAATCAAAGGTCAGAAGTTGAGAGAAACCAAAAGTCGAAATGCAAAATACGATTACTTGGTGAGAAAACTCGAAAAGTCCAAAACACAAACCAGAAACAGAGAAGGAAATTCAAACAGTTGTGGAAGACAAGACTATTTATACACAAAGAACTGATTAGGGAGACAAGATAAAGGTGAAACTAATCAGGGAAATCAAAAGAGGAGGGAAACACAGATAACTGGAGGAAGTGAAGCAAAATAAGGCACACAAGGACAGGAAATGTCAAAATAAAACATGAATAAACAGAATAAAACCCAAGAAAACAACACCAGCTTGATGTTTCCAGTCAGTCAAGAAATTTAAAAAGTCAGTATTTGGTTATATCATCTAGAGATGCAGCCAAAAACCAAGAGAAAATACTTTTTGCTTACTTTGTACAGTCACAATGAACTGCCGTTTAATTTTATAATTTTCCTCCTGCAGGTTCGTCGTCGTCGCCTCTCCCTGGACACTGTGACTTTGAAGCAGGACTTTGTGGTTACACTCAGGATAAGCTGAGTGATGCTGGTGACTGGGAGTGGAGGAGAGGAAACACCCCGACATCGTACACCGGACCCAGAGCAGATCACACCACCGGACTGGGTGAGGGTCGACTCTGCTTCAGATCTCTTCTGTAGCACAAAAACACATAAAGGTTCATCACAGCGTAACTGGAAGTCAGCGTTTGGTTATTCCATCTCAGATCCTCAGGGATGTTCTACTCAGCCTTCTCTGATTTGCTTGAAATGTTTTAAACATAAAATAAAAACATTTAAAATGCTATCTGTGAAGTTTTAGCTTGATGTATCAAATACTTTCTAAGATAACCTATTTTTAAAATTGCCTCGCATGTTGAAATTTGAGGCTGTTTGAACAACAATATCTGTGGAACTATTAGATAAGATAAAAAGATAAGATATAAGTTTGGGTTATATTTCTCATCATGTCATTTACTCAGAATGTACAATATTTGACAAGTAGATCACGTAATCTTAGATTTAAAAATTGAAGCCATCACAAAAAGTCTCATTTCTGAGCTCACATGAACAAAACAATTGATAATGCAGAAATCAGCTAGTGATATTTTATGAACCATGTGTCACAGTAACACAAAACAAAACATATAGATTAGTTTTTTTAACATATCAAATCACAAAAATCGAAAAATAAATTATTTTCCTTTAACTTTCATAACAGATTAAGCACATTTGACAAGCAAAAATATATCAAACACTGAACACAGTCATCATCAGAATAAGCAGACTTGGTCACATCAGTATATTATGAAATAACAACTATATCCATACTGAAAAGAATGTTTTCTTAGTTGTATTTGGAGAGCAACTTTAAAACTCCAGATCTAGCACATTTCTGGATCATCCTTTGTTTTGTTAATATGAGCTCAAGGGTGGGACTTCTCATGACAGCTTCAATTTGTTTTCATATTCCAACTCACCATAATCAGAGATGGTTGATCCACTTGTCCAATATTTTAGATTCTGAATCAATGACATGATGAGAATAAGACTTAAACTGTCACACTTTTATCAGTTCCTGGGATATTGTTGATCAAACAGCCTCAGATTTCAATGTGCAAAAAAATGGGCAGTAAGTGGGTTGACAGGCTTTTTTTTTTTTTGCAATTATCTCTGAAAGTACTTACCGTATTTTCACGACCAAAAGGCGCACTGTACCAAAAGGCGCAGTCTCAGTTATGTGTGCCATTACTGTATTTAACACACACATAAGGCGCACCTGATTATATGGCGAGGGTTTTATATACAATCCACGCCCACACTTCCCCCTTTAACGTTCTCATAGTGTCCTCTACTACGTCGGTCTTACAACAACAACACACACACAAGCATACAAGTGTGCGTATTTAAAAATAGAGCGAGAGCAAAACTGAGTTTGGTTGTGCTTTATTTAAGTATTGATTACAAAGTACTAACATTTTTTTAATCAATAGTCGCGGGCATGGTAAAACACACGGATTAAACAAGCACACAAGTGTGCGTATTTAAAAATAGAGCGGGAGCAAAACTGAGTTTGGTATTCACATTTTTTTTTTTTACCGGTAATCGTCATCAATCAAACCCATGGAAGTCCTCATCCTCTGTTTCTGAATTGAACAGCTGCGCTAAACCTCCATCAAACATGCCAGGCTCACTTTCTTCACTGTCAGAGTCACTTTCCGTGCCGTGCGGCGCCTCGGAAATGATGCCGGCTTTTGCGAAAGCTCGAACAACAGTGCCAGCAGACACGTTAGCCCGAGCATCTACAATCCATTGGCAAACTGTGGCGTAACTCGCCCGGCGCTGCCTTCCACTCTTAGTGAAACTGTGGTCTCCATCGGTCATCCATCGCTCCCACGCCGCTCGCAGCCTTACTTTGAACGGCCGGTTCACACCGATGTCCAGCAGTTGGAGTTCCTTTGTCAGGCCTCCCGGAATGACAGCAAGCTCAGAGTTCATTTGCTTCACTTGTTTTTTCACATCGGCTGTGAGATGGGCACGCATAGAGTCACAGATCAACAGCGATGGTGATGCGTGGAAAAAACCACCTGGTCTACGTCCGCCTTACAACAACAACAACACACACAGGACGCACTGTACCATAGGGCGCGCCGCACAATTTGAAGAAAATCTAAGACTTTTATGTGCGCCTTATAGTCGTGAAAATACGGTATGTCAAGCTAAAATTTCACAAATATCCTTTTAAATATCAATATGTATGTTGTAAAAAATTCCAGGCAAATCAGAAATGGCAGAGCAGAGATTGTTCTAGAAATTTGCTGATTTTAGATGGAATGAGCCCATTATAAACCTGTAAACATACATTTAGAGCCAGGTTGTGCTCAAGGTTTTTTCCCTGTTAAAAGGGTATTTTTCTTGCCACTGGCGCCTTAGGGCTTGCTCAGGGGGGTCACACATATGGGTTCTGTAAAGCATCTTGAGACAATTTGACCAGTAATTGGTGCTATATAAATAAAACCGAACTGAACTAAACTCCCTCTTACCTGCCAGGATACTACCTGTACATGGAGGCATCCCCCATGCTGCCCGGTCAGAACGCCCGCCTGCTGTCTCGTCCTCTCAGGGGAACCAGAGGCCCTCAGTGTCTCCGGTTCTTCTACCACATGTACGGCTCGGGAACAGGCCAGCTCAGAGTTCACATCCACAAGGATGGAGAGGACGGGTTGCTGTGGCAACGGAGCGGCGAGCAGAGCATCGCCTGGCTGAGGGCCCAAGTGGAGTACCAGTGCGACAGCCAGCATCAGGCAAGAGCGGAATGAAGCCTCTCCTCATGGCTTTTAATGATAGTCTGGTTTATATTTAGACTTTTAGACTTTCCAGGTTCAAGAATGCAAATTCATCAATCAGCCCATGGTGGAAACTGATGAAGTTTGTTCCATTTGGCTCACATGGATCCTCGCTTTCCTCAGTCGTGACACTCGAGAAGAAGAAGCCTTTAATTTCACAAATACTTTCTTACAGCATTGTGAAATGTTCTTGCATATCCTATTTGGGGTCAGAACGCAGGGTCAGCCATGGTACAGCAGCCTTGGAATGGCAGCTTTAGGGTTTGATCCTCTGACCTCCTGATCCTTTGTCCAGAGACCGAACTGTAGCGAAGAGACGCAAGGATTGATGAATGGCACATGAATAACATGCTCTTAAAATAACTATATTTTTAAGAGTACAAAATATACAGTGCCTATAAAAAGGGTTCAACCCTCTCAGAAGTTTTCCCCTTTTATGGCTTTTCAACACTGAATCATTTGATTTGTGTTTTTCTACAAGAATTTGCAAAAAAGAGACTCTTTCATGCTAAAGTGAAAACAGAAAATGTTAAATTTGTGTTTAAATATTCACCTTCTTTAAAGTGACTCACCTAATTTAGCACATGTGCAGCCAACTGGTGCCAGAAGTTACACAATGAATGAAATGATCTGACATCAGTGAATATGTCTCGTGTCTCTAGAAGATCCATTCCTGGATCCTGGACAGAACGACACCATGAAGACTAAAGATCACTCCAAATAATTCTGTGAAAAAGATTACTGAATAACACAGGTCAAGGTAAATGGGCTGTATTTGTATAGCGCTTTACTATACCTGCAAGGTACCCAAAGCGCTTTACAAGATACATCACATTCACCCATGCATGGCGGAAGCTGCCATGCAAGGCGCTAACCACAACCCATCAGGGGCAATTAGGGGTTCAGTGTCTTGCTCAGGGACACCTCGACATGAGCACGATGAGCCGAGGATCAAACTGGCAACCCTTCGATTGCAAGACAGCCACTCTACCAACTGAGCCATGCCGCCCAAAGGGATGCACACATGAAAATTTCCAAGTCCCAGAATATTCCTTGGTGTCCAGTTCAGTCAGTCATTAAAAATGGAAGGAATATGGCACGTGTAAATCCACCAAGACACCTATGACTTCCTCTGAAGGAGTTACAAGCTTCAGCAGCTGAGATGGGAGAGACTGTTCATATACCAACTGTTCTTCACCAGTCAAAGCTTTATGGGAGAGTGACAAAGAGAAAGACACTGTTGAAAAAAAAACTTATCAGTCCAAAAAAACTTCTTCCAGTTGACTTCAGACTCTTCCACACGTCTTCTGGTGAACTCATCATGATTTAATATTAGGTTCTTTTAACGGTGGCATTCTCTTCGTCATCTTCTTTTCTTACATGGTCCAATGAGCTACTGCTTTGATGATGAGTGAGGAAACCTGAGCAAGTTCTCCGATTTCAGGCTGGAAAATGAAGCAAAATTAAGAGAAGACAATTGCTGCTTTTGGTACCTCAACATTTGTCACTTTCCCAAACAACTTGTCTAGGTGTGCTCACCCAAAGTTTGTGCTGCACATTCATGCTCCTAAAACAAACAAATCTTTTAATTTCATTGACCCTATGACCTTTCCTCCAGCGAAGCAACCAGGCCAAACCTCACTCTTCTACAGGTGTTCTACCACAGTTAAAGCTCATCTCACTTCTCTGCTAATCTGAGCCTCCTCATGACCTCTAATTGATTTCAACATTCTACCCTGAAGGGTTTCTCAGTTCCTGAAATGCAACTCAAGAAGAGAAGAGGCTTTTCGGAGAAGCCATTAGTGAGGACGTTGCTTTAAAATGAGAGTCTCATTTTGGTAAAAGCCTGTTGCCTCCACTCATTAACTTTTCATCTGTCAGGTATCAAGGACTTTAAATGCAGTGAGAAGAGTTGAGGAGAGGAATTGACAAACTGAGAAATAAGGCAGGGCCCTGTTGCTCTCCACATTCTTGCTTGCAAGTGGACGAATCTCTTCATTTTGAC
This sequence comes from Acanthochromis polyacanthus, assembly GCF_021347895.1. Taxonomy (NCBI): domain Eukaryota; kingdom Metazoa; phylum Chordata; class Actinopteri; family Pomacentridae; genus Acanthochromis; species Acanthochromis polyacanthus. Next base: position 29,675,070 of record NC_067130.1, on the reverse strand, counting down.
GGCATAACTTTTATTTTAGCACCACCTTCAGGCTAACCTCACCCTCAAAAAGGCTTGAAACTGTTAAGCAGCTAAAAAAACTTTGTGTTTCTGTCCCAGATCGTGTTGGAGGCAATCAGGGGTTCTTCAGTCAGGAGTGACATCGCCATTGATGACATTATCCTGGAAGGTGGACCCTGCCCAGGTAAACAAATGATTACTTTTGAAAACACTGCTAAAGAAAAGCAGCGTCCTGATCTGTTTGTTCCTCTGCAGAAATGGAGATCATGGCCAGCGTGGGAACCTCCAATGAGATCGAGTAGAAACGGGAGAATGGAAACCAGCTGCGTAGGATGCATGAACCCCCTCCCTACATTTGTTTTTGCACAACAGAGGCAACTCAAAGCGTTGCCGACTCCTGACTCCTACATGTCAGTCCGAACATGTAGACAACGGAAACTTCTAATGTAGTTTGTTTTTCTTTATGGAGCAGCACATATCAGATGTCGGCATTCCTCTCTGCACTGTAGCAACAGAGAGCGTGTTAAACTGTGTTTTTCTTAACATTTATATGCATTAGATTAATGCTCATTGCTCTAATAAAGCGAGAAGGTTCTTCCAAACATGGCTTTTTGTTTTTCTTTCACTCATAATTTGCAGGACACAAGAAATACTTGATACTGCTGTCACCTAGTGGGAATACAGTGTAGCATACTAGAAAAACAGAAAAAAATTTTTAGAAAATAAAGGTTGATATTGGTATTAAAAGGTCAATATTGCAGGTATGACTGAGCAAGACCCAAGAAATATGAGTTGGACAAATGTACAAAAATCTGCTCCAACCAAAAGGGTGATTTCCTGATTTTTAAATTACAATTTAAAAAAAAAACTGGAGCCGACAGGAAAATAAAAGCAATATATTCAGATTTATTTAAACCACATACATACACTGTACATTTCAATGAAAAAGAGACTCAGAGTTGAGCCCTTAAAGTTTCATTTGGTCCCACTGATCGAAGGGTTACATGATGCGCGTCCCGTCGTTCAGATACTTCATGGACTCCATCTGCTGTGTCATTGCCAGAACCTCTTGAAATCCGGTGCTGAGTCCAGACATGTGCTGGAAGTACGCCTCCTTCTCCACCTGGACCGACAGATTATTCACCCCCGCGTCTTTCAAAATGGCCGTCACCTACCAATGAGGAGGAAGATGGTCAAACTCAACTCAGAGCCAACGGTCTGTTCATTCTGTCAAACCTGACAACCCCGGAGAAAGTTGGACGGATTACGGAAATCAAATGCCTTTTTAAAAAAATGGTTAACTTCCATGGCAAGGGGCACATTAGAAGTAATAAAAAGTAGTGGATTACATGCATAAAATGGCACAAAATACATTTTTATTGACGGACATTTTAACCCCAACTTGGACCTGACGAAGTTCTAAGTGGGATTGAAACATTGTCGATCAAGAAAACATTTTTGTGGCATTGAGGAATTGTGCAGGCAACCTTAATTTTTTTTCTTTGAAGTAGTATTTTGATAAGTTATTAAACGCATGTAATATGCATTTATCTGCATTCCTAAACTGCCCATTAAGACCTTGATTCTTGAAAACAGTAAAATCTTTGGTTGAAAAAAGATTGGATGACACTAAACATTATGATTCATTACTATCAAGCTAAGCCTTTAGATCATAGACACCAAAACGTTACCCATTGGTTTGTAGACAACCATTCTGAAGCCTCAAGATTGGAATTTGCCCCCTCTGGAATCGCCATTTTACTTTTTAAAACCAGATGTGACAAGTAGAGTGGATCCACCTGAGAACTTGAGGACATTACGAAATGGCAGCGATTACTCCTTAATCAGGCAGCTACAACCTAAAGCATGCAGTGCTTTATCGTCGACTTCACTTTTAATGGGACCAAAATTTACAAACTAAACATCATTCTGTATTAAAGGAGACTTGAAACCAGCGACTGAGACCATAAACTTAACGGGAAAATGTTCACTGAGGTAGCAAATTCAGTGAGAAGCTGGGTCATTTTCTCATAGACTTGTACACAATTGATTTCCTCTTTGCAACCAGAGGGAGTCACCCCCTGCTGGCCATAAGAAAGAATGCAGGTTTAAGGCACTTTCACATTGGCTTCACTTTGCAGACCAGGAGTCTGTTACTTAAAGCAAGTTAACTAAATTACCTTGGTTTATTACAGTTAGTCTGACTAATGGTGCCAAAACACTGGACACTTGATGAGTGCACAACTCGGCAGTGTCATGATAGATGATCTTCTCTTCAACAGAAATCAACACAGGATTCACAAACTTATGGCCACACAAACATTGGCTGCATCCGATCGGACAGCCGTCTGCTCCTGGATTTCAAGCCGGACCAACGTGGTGGCTTGCCCCAAAACTTTTATTATCGCAATAGTTCAGCAAAATACATTTCTGAAAACATCTGATGTGACAAATAAGCTGTGCAGTTGCTAAATTCATTGTCATTTTAACAATAGTTAGTCTAAAAGGTTTAAGAGATTTTACCGCTGACTCTGATGTGCTGCCATATTTTAAAGTTCAAAAACTTAAAACTAAAGAAAATATACTAAAGAAAAGTCCACAATTATCTCAATTGCTTGAACCTGTATTAAATTAGCCTGACTCCATGAACTTAACCTGACCTTTATGGAACCAGTTTCGCCCTGAATGATTTGTTAGGTACATTAAATTCAGGTTTTGGACTGTAATCCCTACTTTTCTCAATGTGTTTTATGTTTCTCAGCATGAATTTGCATTATGGAATTAAAATAACTTCAAAGTAAGTCAGGTTAACTGATATAATCCTGGTTTATTTGCAAAAAAAACCTTATGGAACAGGTTTCTGGAGGTTTGTCCATCTTTTATATAAATACATTCTTCAGATTTGGAGCCTGTAGTGACTCCACAGTTTGAAAAAAAAAACAAACAAACATAGAACTTGTCACAAAATACAGAACAAGACACCCACCTGCTGTATGATCCTCTGCTCCACCACATCCGACATGATCTGCAGGTGGATGGTTCCAGCGATCATGTTGGCCGAATGCCTCCAGAAATGAGGGTCTCTGTACGACAAAACTCCTTCAATCTTCTCTATCTGAAACAGGAAGGAAATAAACATCAAGAGAATGTTTTTTTTTTTTTAATTCAGTGCGGTGATAAAGTTTTAAGTCTTGCAGATGACGGTTGTCAAAGGACTTCCAAGAGCGAGTTACCTCATTCTGATGCCATTAGTGACTCCATCTCAAGAAATTAGCCTTTTTTTTAAGAATGTGGGTAATTTGTAGCATATTCTCCAAGAAAAAAGAACCTCTAAAATGTAGAAACTAATCTCACGCAATTCTCATCATTATTCAATTATGAGCAGATGCTTTAAAAGAACTGGAAACTTGTTCTTTAGCTCATAGTTTAACTTTCAACCAAATTAAAATCATCTGTCGTGTTGTTTTTGAGTGAATATGCCAACAAATAAACAGGACTCCATAACATAATCTCACCAGTGGAGGTAAAAAGCATCACATGCAACTGATTTTAAATGTAATCAATATGCAGCAGTGGATAATCTGCCATCATTCAGTCAATACAAGTACAAAACAAAACATTTCCCTTAACGGCTGCATATTTCTGTAACAGATACGCAGTTATTTTAATGAGCAGTAAGTTCACGACCTGTTAAAGAAATCTGCAGTGAGTTTGTCCTCATTTACCTTTTCCAGCGCAGTGTTCAGGTCCTTCTCGTGTTCTGGTGGAGTTCGTAGAAGAAGAACCTCGCAGGCGTCCTTCAGCAGCGGGATGACGCTGAGGAAAATGAGCGTGGCGATGAAGAGCGAGCAAATGGGGTCGGCGATCAGCCAGCCAAACTGACGGATGAGGATGGTGGAGATGATGACGCCGACGCTGCCCAGAGTGTCGGCGAGGACGTGAAGGAAAACGCCTGGAAGGACAAAAAAACGTCAGGATGCCGTCGGGTTGGAACTGTGACTTCATGTGCCGAGACTCAAAAACACAAACCTCTCATGTTGGCGTTCATTCCTCCACCTCCTGAGCCGTGGGAGTGTCCGTGTCCTCCGTGTCCATGTCCACCGTGACCGTGTCCTCCGTGAGAGTGTCCGTGACCTCCGTGGCTGTGCTCGCCGTGGGAGTGGCCGTGATGCGAGTGACCGTGGTCTTGTGACGAGCAGCTTTTGCCGCCGTGGGAGTGGGCGTGACTGAAGGCGCAGATTCCCACCAGGTTGACCAGTAAACCTCCCACAGACACCGGCTGCAGAGATTCAAGATTCAAGAACTTTATTGTCAAACACAGCAGAAACACGGTGGTCACCCTGAGTGATGAAATTCTTACTTTGTGAGTTCCCTTCACACAACTGAAATAACAATAAAATGAGATAAGATAGAGGATGAGAAATAAGATTAAAACTTAACAGAAAGACATTTTACTGATATGAACCAATATCTCAAATGTATTAATATTAAGCCTGTCCTAGGTAAATTTGAGGAATGTGTACCAAAACTAATCAGTGCATATTTCTAGATATCACCAGAAACAAAAACTACACTTGGTTTTGGCATTTTGCTTTGTAGAGTCGCAACCTTAAAGGAACAAATATCCACTTTCAATAAATCATATTAAATTAGTTTATGCTTTGGAGCGTTTGAATGTTTTTATTGTAGGAGCCATTAAAGGATTTGACTTGAATCAGGCTGAGGATGAAAAGCATTTCAGATTCTATTCTCCATTTATCGCATCTTCAAGTTAAGCTTTTCCAGACAATGTGTACCGGACATCCCTCTTTGTTTGAGATAAGCTTCATTAAATATAAGTGCATCTCAACATGGTAAATGTATTGCACTGAAGTTGAATATTTTCTAACAATCACCATATTATTAATATATTCTAGACTCAATGCACACAAAGTTAAAAGTTTCAAGCATTGTTCTATATGAATTTTAATAATTATGGCCTACAGCATGAAAGATTTTTTTTAAATCTTAAATTATTCCACAATTCAAACAGTTACTTTATGCTTCTAAGGATGGTACCTGGTGTTTTCCACGGTTACCTCTACTTTCCTTCACGTCTGTGGGTAATTTAAGTTGTGCTGAAGATCTTCAACAACATCTAAGTAATTCTCAATTTATTCTGAAAGTGCTTCTCTCCATTTTATGCTTTTTGGGGAGTTCCTCTTCCTTTAAGATGTTTTAAGGTGCTTTTCGTGTACGTAAAATGATCTCCCACAGGACCTTATCGGTGTGAAACACCTAGTTTGGAATCCAGGCTCTTGTTCCATTACTTTTCTACATCAACACTGAACATACCTGCATGACGGTTCCATAGAAGCTAGTCCGACATGTCTGCCATTATTTCCTCAAATTCTGCTAACTCGAAAATGTCTTTACAAGCTCCATAAACATGACAAATGTTCTACTGTCGGCTGCAGGAGCAAACACAAGAGCTATCATGCACTCCTGGCAAAAGTCAGTGGATTATTTTTATTTTTGTTGGAAATAAACACAAAAATAGGAAAATCCTTTCTGTTAGCACATAACATTAGCTTTGCAAGGCCAGAGCTTTGTCCAAATAGTAATGCTGGACGATGCCATTTTATGAAAACATTGTGGATTCTGTCCCACAGCAACTTCTACAGGAGTCTTTAATAGTTCTGGGAGGTTCAAACGGGGCTATTTGGAGTCCATAAAGAGGCAGGAGCTAAAATAAAGTGATTCAGATGGAGAGTAAGGAGGGGAAACATACGGTATGGGAAAAATAACGCGCCTTTTGAGGAGTAAAGCATGTAAATTTAATATAGTGGATCACAAAAACGGAAATAATGAACCTGTAAATGAGAATAATAGTGGCTCTTTAGGTACAAAGCATTTATTTGACTGGATGAGAAAGAAAAGAGGATGAAAAGAACGGTTCAAACTGATGCTTAGGTGGATCGTACAGTTCCAATAACGCTAAATAAAAGGTGCCAGATAGCATCTTTCCATTAAATCCTCCCTGTCTGATATACTATTTTAAACTCAGCACAGCCTTTCAGTTAAACATTTGTACATCAAGATAAAACTGACAGCAAGGTTTATTTTTAGCAGGCTGGAAAAAGCTCCACATGAAACGTTATACAACAGTTTCCACACTGAGCCGCTGGTTGAGTTTGTTCTTTTATTTACATTTAAGGAGAAGGAATGTGTCCGACAAGGAAACGTGCAGCTGTATTACCTACTGGATGTTCATATTAACATTAAACATCTCAGGTTTTAGAAGCAGTTCACTCACCGTCAGCATGTCTGTATTTATGTTTGGAGGATCCAGCAAACGCGTGACCGACTCCATAAAGACGAAGAACGCGATGACCATCAGAAACAGGCCGTTGATGAATCCGGAAAGTATTTCAACTCGACCGTACCTGTAAAACAGCGACTTATCAGACATCCAGCTGAGTCTGAAGCACATTATCATGACATTATTCTTCGGGTATTTTACCCGTAGGAGAAGATCCTGGTGGCTTTCCAGCGGGTCATGAGGGCAGCGAACAGGCCGAGGACGAGAGCGGAGCAGTCGAACAGCATGTGGAAGCCGTCAGAGATTAATCCCAGACTGTTGGTCCAAACGCCGTAAAACAGCTCCACGAAGGTGAAGGCCTGAAGAACGCACGGCAACGAGATTTATGAAATAAAAACAGAACACATGAGGCCAAATCCAAGTCTATTCACCAACGCTGACATCTAACGAGCATCTGGAAGGCGAACTGAAATCACATTTGATTATTTTTCTCCTGATATAATCATCTGAATCACATTTTATTGTGCAATTTGTCGGCCTGAATCTGTTGAGATGTATTTTAAGAATAGATAACTGTATGTATCCATGAACAAATGCCTCAAGGAATATAAACTTAATCTTTTCTGCATTTTAATTCAATTTTGTGTCCCTGATTTATTTACAGAAGCTTTTAAATTGAAATAGTTTGAAAAAAAAATAGCAGAAATATTATCTTATAAAAGCCATCCTGCACATGTTTTGTGTAACTGTAGCACTTCTTCCACCTAGAAATAACAAAAGAAATATAACCACAGCCTCAATGGCAGTTTTGACCTCTACTGACACGATTTTTTTTCTTTTTATCTTTAAACACCAGCATCATTATGGTGTTATAGTAGAGAAGGAATATTTTTTTAGGAATGTTCCTGCAGTACATTCTCAATCTGTATTAAATAGTTGACCTTTATACTTTGTAAAAGCGGAACTGTAGTTTCGTTACTTACTTTTTTTGTCTTGTTATTGGCCATTTTGACGCTGATTTATTTACAAAAGATGTTAAATTTAAATTATGTTTAAAAAATAGCAGAAACATTATCTTCTAAAAGCCATCCTGCACATTTTTGGTGTAATTGCTGTCTGTAAACTACTGTTTCTACCCAGAAATAATAAACAAAGCACATATAGTCACAATGGCAGGTTTGACTTTTTTTTGTTTTTCATCTTTAAACACCAGCATCATTAGGGTGTTACACCAGAGAAGGAACATTTTATGGGACAGTCCCTGCAATACATTCTCAGTTTCTATTAAATAGCTGACATTTATACTTTGTTAAAGCAGAACTGCAGTTTCTCAAAGTACTTTTTTGTCGTCTTAGTAGTAATTTTGTCCCATCCACATTCTTGTACATCTCAGAATTAGTTGGTCTTGTAGTTATATACATTTGTGGTGTTTTAACATGAAAATTTGGATTTAAAATCAATATAAGAAGATCTCATTTATTTCAGACATGCTACAATATCATAGAGGCAACAGAGAAAATAAAACACACAAAAAAACAACCAAACCAAATCTAGAACCTAAAATAATGTCTGGAAACAAACAGGATGAGTTTAACTTATTAACTCTACCTGCTAAATACCTGTACGTCTCATATCTTACCGTTTCCTGTTTGCATCAAACTTCCAAGAACAAATGCACTGTTTTCACATGATTCTATTTTACAAACAATCTATAAAACTATTTCATAGCTGTGCTCATTCTAAGGTTGTCCAGACTGGGACATAAGTTCACCCCTAAACTGATAAACATTCAATATTCATGGTGCAGTTTTTTCAATGAAAATTTCCTCTTACTTTGTACTTTGCACAGTTTTAAACTGAAGCAAATCAATAAATTTCAGATTATTTGTTCTGGAAAATATATTAGTGTGCTAATCATGTCCCCCATTGCAGCTTACTTTTCTGTAACGTGTTTATTGGTGTAAGAGCTGCTCCGTCCCTCTGACTCGTACGTACCAGGTTGAGACAGAGGAAGTAGAAGATCTGTCTGGAGTCGTACTCCTCCAGGATCTGCTTCAGTGAATCTTTGATGAATCGTGGGAGCGACTGCGACGTGTGCTGCAGGGCGTCGCCCATGAAGTTGTACAGCGGCGTCCCTTCAGGGGAATAACCCACCAGGGTGCCCTTCTGACCTTTCTTCGATGGAGACGAGAGAATACTGGAGGCTGCAGAGATGAAGATGAAGATGGGCAGAAAGGGCAGAGAAATTAAGGCTAATCTACCGACTTAAAATTAGCTCTGATCTTGGGTAAAGAGGCCAGAGATATGAGATGATATTGCATGAGAACACTGTGAAATGTGTAACGTAGCAACTTCTACAGGAAGTTACATGTTCTTCTGGGTTTAATTCAAATTAAAACTGGGTTGAAAATGGTGCTACAGCAGTATACAATATGAGTAAAATCATGTTTCTTTTGAAGATTAAGGCATGTAAATAATTCCAGTAGACTCCAAAACTAAGATTATTAACCTCTAAATGAGCACAATATGGACTCTTTCAGTAAAATGCATCCATTTGACTGGATAAAAGAAAAAATATGGTTGAAATTGATGCAGAAAGGTCAATTTTTAAGCTGCTCATCATACAGTTACATTAATGCTAAATAAAAGGTGCTAGATAGCAACTTTTCATTCCTTTTTTATGTACAGCTATCGTGTGTTTTCATGTAGAAGTCACTGAAAGTCCAGTTTTTTTGTGACAGATGTCATATTATTATTATTATTACTAGTGTTAACTGTCATGTCTGATAGCCATACTGTAAGTGCGCCCACACCAAGCGAAGTGTAGAAATGACCTCTATTGCTGGACTAAACTGAGGCAAAAAGCTGTAAGATTATGATTCTGTGAATGTGTATGTTTACAACCGCTCTTGTATTCTCTGTGTTTGTACAGGTTTGAGTTCTACTCACTGTCTGATAACACAAGTTTAAACTTAGCACAACCTTTATCTTAAACACGTGTAAACCAAGATAATAAAGCTGTCAAGGTTTATCTTTATCAAGGTGGAAAAGCTCCTTCAAGACAAACGTAAAACTGGTTCCACTGGTTTTCTTTTTCTGTCGCTGACCATTTATCTGACCATTTATTATGCAAGAAATATGGAAATATCTGGAGAAAAAACCCTACTATCAGAAGCTAACTTCAATGTTAAATGTTTCAAGATTAAAGAAAAAAGAGAACACTGGATGATGCAGAAATAGATGAAGAAAGGCAGAAAGTGTGCAGAAATTAAGGTTATTTTCCCCATTGTAATCATAGTCTAATTAAACAGTATTCGTATATTTGTTTGTTCTGATTTCATGAATGCATGTTAGCCCTTCTGTTCTTGCTTTGTATTTTATTTTTGCTGTTAAATTTCAAATGGTAAAGAGTCCAAAGTTGTGCCCACTCCCACAGCTGTTACTCACACATGATGAAGAAGATGGCGCTGACCAGCACTCCTCCAGACAGCACATGCTCAGTGCTGACCTGCTGGGGAGGTTTTCCTATGGAGCGAAGCTGGTCGGTCAGCGGATGAGTCCAGAAGTTTGCCAGCAGCAGAGCGCTCAGGAAAAGGGCGATGGCGCCGTACCGGGCGCATCTCGGCGTCTCCATCTTGGCGCAGCAGACGGCCTCGACGTAAAACTCCAGGATCATGACGGAGAAGATGATCATCCCGAACGGCAGGACGAGGGACGACCACGATTCTACTTTACTCTGGATGACAACGAGAGGAAAACAGTGACTGGGGTTAAATTAATAGGTCTAGTGAAAGAGATAGAAGTAAAAATATAGAAAGTATGAACACACATTTGCAATTAACCCTCTAAACTACAAGCAGTTTGTGGGAGTTTTTGCTCCTGTCACACTTTTACTCACTATAGCCTCATTTTTCACTGGAATATAAAGTCCTGCACCTCTATGGAAACAGAACAGCCATGACTAGAAGCACAAAGAACTCATCATACAGTTCTAGTGCCATGAATTGTAAAGAAAGAAATCTGAAAATGTAACTTCTTTTATCATTTATTTAACAAAATAGAAGAAAACCTAGAATCACTATGTGTAACTTTTAAAAAGCACCCACATGCTACAAACAGTGGAAAAAAGTTTGTATTTTACATACTGTGGATAGTTTGCAACATGCACTACCATTCAAAAGTTTAGGATTCACCCAGGCAATTTCATGTTTTCCATAAACTCACACTTTTATCCATGTGCTAACATAACTGCACAAGGGTTTTCTAATCAATGAGCCTTTCAGCACCATTAGCTAACACAATGTAGCATTAGAACACAGGAGTGATGGTTGTTGGAAACATTCCTCTGTACCCCTATGGAGATATTCTATTAAAAATCAGCTGTTTCCAGCTAGAATAGTCATTTACCACATTAACTATGTCTAGACTGGATTTCTGATTCATTTGTTATGTTATCTTCAATGAAAAAAAACTCCTTTTCTTTCAAGAATAAGGATGTTTGACGGTGACCCAAACTATTGAACAGTAGTGTCCAGCTTTTGGTTTGTTTCTACTTGTCTCCTCTCTGCTTTTTATAAACACAATCTGCACTTCAGTCATATAACAGTCACTTATTGCTTCTCGAATTTTTCAAGTAGCGCAGAATTATGTGTTCTTTTACATAATCTGGTTGCTGCAAACAGCATTTAGGTAAAACAAACGACTTTAACAGCATCTTCCTTATTTTACTCCAGATTCAGGAAGTCTATCTGACAAAACCGAAAGCGAAACACCTTCAAGGATGGGCAGAAAGCTGAAAATCTGACAATTCTTCCTGTTTTTACCGTATCATGCTCTGGTACATGGTGGACAAATGTCGATTTTTAGAAAAATCTCAGCTTTTCAAAGCAGTCAGAGGTGGATTTGTGATTCAGAGGGTAAACACACAATGTGGAGAAGCTCACTAAAATCACTGACAGACATTTTTTAGGGATTATAGACATTGAATTACATGGAAATGTGTTGAAATGTAGTTGTGATGATATCTTGCTTTATATTGAAGTGTTGGAAGGACCAAAACACTGAGTGGCATCAGTAGGTATAGATCTTGCCACCAGCTGGGAAATAATTTAGATAACAGGTCTGATGGAGCAATTTGATTTGAAACAGTGCCTGTGGTTTGTCTTTTATCCTGTTTGATGAAAATAAGTTCTCCCCGATTCATTTTAAGCCGTAAAACATCTTCTTGTGTCTCAGATATCTTTCTAATTTGAGTTTTTTTTCACATCTTGTACACTTCCGTGAGCCCAGCAATTCTCCAAAATGACAAAATGTGTAACAGGCATGTAGTATTTTCTCATTTGGTCACATGGTCTGTTGTCACTTACTTCTGTGGTTGCTGACAGCACGATGACCCAGGGCAGCAGCACCATCGCAGAAACCAGGTTGTCGAGGGCGTAGAGACGTTTAGCGCCACCGATTTCCACTGACAGTTTCCTGGACGCCGTGTGGAAGCCGACTTTCAGACACAAAGAGGCCACCAGCAGCACAACACCACCCTGACAGGCACGGGAGGAATGATTTAAAGCACAGGCAACACTTTACTGGGCTCCTGCAGGCAGCATTAAAGAGAAAATGTAAAGTTGGAGTGTCGGCTTTGCTTACTTTGTGATCTGCAACTCCTAAAAATGCGATGGCAGTGTAGAGGAAGTGAGTGAGCGCGCTGTCATGATGTCCTTCAGCTGGTTACAGGATGAGTCAAGGCAAACGCAGAACCAAACAACACAGCACAAACAGATCCCATCAATAAACAGTGAAAACAGATCAAAGTATTGCCTTTTATGAGACTCAAAGGATACGGTGCTCGGCCATCTTCGCCATCAGGTCATCGTTGTCAAACAGCAGGAGGCAGATCACAGCGATGATGAAGAAAGCAGCACCTCTGGTCTAAACAACAGAAATGCATTTTACAAACAACAACCACAGCGTTATTTTACGGTCGCTTCAGTCCAGATATGGTCAAAATTACCTCCTAATGAAGCAGTGTAACCTCCACTTTCTTGCTTAAATACTTTCAAATGTTTAAATTATAAGGCTGACCTCCGTACACTGTTTTCATCCATGAGATAACCAAAAAAAATGCTCTCAATAACAAGAATTTTGGTTATTTACAACTTCTTCCTTTCAGGATTGATCTTATTTCTATAACTTCTGATGAATTTCTAGTCACCAAACTAACTGCTGACAATCAGAGGGGTTATAAGGAAGTAAAATCACCTAAAGTGGGCTATTTGGAGTTAAAGCTGAAACAGAACACACTAAAAATGCTACGACTGTGGGTGCTTACTGTTGACAGTTTGAGCTGTTCTTTTAAAGTTCGCCTTCCTTTCCTTTCTCCAATACGTTTCGTTAATCTCCGAGTTTGTCTACAAAACTTTTTGACTGCCTGACTACTCATGTTTCCGGTTAAGTCAGGCTTCTTTTAAGTTATGAAACCATCTTCCAGTATCTCATCAATTAATTTGGTTAATGACGAGTACAATGTTCTGATAGGAATATGGGCAAAGAAAAGTAGCCTCATGTTGCATGACGGTAAAATGAACTTTTACCTCTTTTACCTGCATACTCTAGTCAAACAGCTCTGTGGATTAATATAAATGCAACATGTCATTATAATACATAGAAACCAACTCTGACTACTACAGGTTTCTAATTTACCACAGAGCACACACAACAGGAACAGCTTTAGTGAACTAAGCTGCATTCAACTCTACTCCAAACATCAGCTTATGAAGCAAAAAAATCTGTTTTGAGGTAAATACATGCCTCTAATAAAGCCAATATTACATTAACACTGAAAAACTTAATGAACAGTGCAGTGTAAAATCGTTTTATCATTTCAAACCGGGTGTGTGGGTGTGTGGCCTCGTACCTTGGAAGGTCCTCCTCCTGAGTTTGTGAACAGAACACCAAGCAGAGCGATGACCACGACATCACTGTGCTCAAAAAGCAATAACGTCCTGAGAAAGACATGATTCGAATGTTCATGACATCCTAAACACAAACACCCACAGCCAAAAGCACACCACTATTCTCACATGCAGTGTTGTTGTATTCAGACTGTAGGAAGCATCAAGTTATTTACCTCAGAGGTCCACAGAGAGTTAGACCGAAGAAGCCCAGGAGGGAAATGACACAGCTGAAAACAGCGTGTTTTAGTAATTTTATCCACTACAAAGGAAAACAGATTAAAAATAAATCAGATTAATCACTATAAAGGTTGATGTTTATGCACTAAACACTTTCTTTTACTTTAGTAAAGTTAAATGCTCAAATATTTTGAACTCTAAAGGCAAAAGAACGACAATCTTCGTACTTTAGATTTAACAAACGTGCGTGTCACTAATGTTGAATGAAGCTGAGCTGGCACATAAAGGTGTGGATGTTATGAAAATGACTGTATTTGATGACTGAATGTTCGTATTTATTGTAATACTGTGTGATGTGTGCTAAAAGAGGAACAAGGACAAGCTGCTCGCACAGGAGTTTGAAGGATAAGAAACCAGTCCTAACCGCCCGTCTGTAGAGATAACACATACCAAGATGTGTACTTCATGTTTATGTGTCTGTATAAAAGCTCTGCTATTTTCCACCGTCGCCAGTCACTTGTTCAGACTCTGCTCTGTTCATGTTGATTCTTTGCTTAAGTAAAACTTTGCTTTAACTTGAGAGACGACTGAGTATTAATTTGGAGAAGTCAGGACTCCACTGGAGAATTTTCCTGACAGTGAACGAATTTATTTGCTCAAATAAAACGGAGGCTTAAAATTTCACAAACTAAACTAATCCAACACACCTGTCTTTTTGAGATGACCTTTCCAGATGAAAACGGCTTTTGAAAGAAAAGCAGAATAACAGCGCTCCTATAAAAAAAAGAGATAAGGATCATTTTGTTGTCACGTTTATAAATCCAAAAACAATCACTATAAATAGTCGATGAAATTAAATAATTGCACATAAGAAAAGTCAAGGCACTTACCCTAATTTTAATATGAAGATGAACTGAACTATGTGAACAACTTTGAGGATATCGTACGACTCAAAGATCCCAAGAGCCTTGAGGACCTTCGAGATGACCAGCAGAACAATGTACCTGGTTAACCTGCAGAAGAAAAAGTAGAATAAAAGAATATATCAGCGCTTGTGTGGGTGATAGAGGGGCAAAAACATACTAACATACAGTCCTATTTAAGGTTATGCATCCAATTTGTGTGTAGGTCAGCTGCTGCAGTATTTTTCAATGTAAGGGTTGACAATAAGCCAGTTAATCAAGTCAATAGATAATGATCGACACGTCTGATAATAAACTAATCATTAAACTCATTCAGTCAAGCTTCTCAAATGTGAGGATTGATGGCATATATTGGACACAAACAACTGAATGAAGTCCTCGGGCTCTGAGTAATTGTGATTTTAACTGGTTTGGACATTTATACAGTCAAACAACTAAGCAACAAACTGATCAAACACTCAGCAGTGACACCAGAGAAGTTCCAGCTGGTGCTGCGGCGACAATGACAAGACTTAACTGACTCAATCACATGAGATTAACTTAATCCAAGGAGAACAGAGATATACCTGGAATCAGGCACTTCCACCATGCCCAGCTTCCCCCCAGACAGGACGTTGCTGCTGTATTTATCCTCCATTTTCAAGACCCAAAAACTTCAAAGTCCAGCAACAGTATTTATGCTCCCAGAATCCTTTACATCACTATTCCCAAAATAGTGACAACAAACCGCAGTCTATTCCCCGCTGGAGGATATAAACAAGCCGATTCTGCCTCTTGTTCATCCTCCTGTAGTGATTATTTTAGTCTTTAAACTAAACTGGACACAATCAGAAAGCTGCAGTCAGCTGCTAGCCTTCCTCGCCTGTTAGCCGGCTAGCTAAACATGCCATTTAGGATTAAATCCAAAGTTTCCGGCTTCGTTAGTCCTCCGAATCCGGTGTGGCTCAAAGAAAAACATATGGGCGCTTAGTCAGAGCCAGAAAAAAATCTCTATGTTTAAATTCATTTGATCAAAATGAAGGAAAAACTCCGGAATGAGGAGATAATGCACCCGAGCTGTCCATGAAGCCACGGCACTTCCGGACACGGTAAACCGTCCACGTCACTGGCGTGTGTTCGCGAGCGCTGCTCCTGCGCAGTTCGGTTTTCTGCGCAGACGAGGAAGAAAATGGCTGCGGTGAAAAATAACTAAAATAGACTTTAAATGCAGTTTATGGCGACTAAACATCTTTCACGCATTTATCATTTTAAAATGTTGTATTTTACCTCGCTATTTCTATTTATTTTTTGACGCATTTAATGACACTTCCTTTGAGTTCAGGGCACTGAAAACTAAGCCAGGGTTAGGGTTAGCCAGGTCAAAAATCTTAGGATGAGGATCTAGATTTACGTAACCACACAAAAACTGTGACTAAATCCTAATTCTGGATACTAACAAATCATCTTAGACCCTTTATGTCAAAGCAAGACTTACAAAAAGTAGTTTATGCTTATATTAGTTGTAGAATGGACTCCTTATTGGCTTCTCTAATAACACAGGCACTTCTAAAATGGTGACCATGAAATCTCATTATCTACCCCTAATCTCATAAGTAAAGGTTCAGAGCATGCAAGTGTTAACAGAGTTCGACAAAGCCAGGCCTTCTTTGTGTGAGCCGTTCGACAAAACCTAAAACCTCAGTCAGAGATGATCGTATCACAGTGGTAGTAATCAACTTTTTCCTTCAATCTTAGGGCATGTTGAGATAAAATTGGGCATTTAAGATGCCATGTGATTCTTCTGCACAAAATGGACCAAACACGTGCCACCTACCTCAGTCAACAGGTTGTTTTAAAGGAGAGCTATAAGTAATATTAAAAATGACATAAAATTTCAACCGAACATAAAAACTAATTTGAAAACATTTCCATGGCCACAAGACAAAGTATACAATACTGTAACAGCACAATTTGGTTCATTAGGAATACCAACAAAGCTCAACAAGTGTGCAAATACACTACTCAAAAAAATTAAAGGAACACTGAAAAAACATATTTCAATGCGGGGAAAAAACAAACTGGATATTTACATTGATATGGACTGGTTAACGTGTTAGGAATGAAAAGATGCCACATTGTTTGATGGAAATGAAAATTATCAACCCCCAGGATGGCTAAATTCAAGACATTCCAAAATCAAACTGAAAAACTGATGTGGCAGACTGGTCCATCTTTCTGAAATTTGTTGGCAGCAACTCAAAATGGTATTCAGTAGTTTGTATGACCTCCATGTGCTTGTATGCAGCCTGACAATATCGGGACAAGCTCTGAATGAGACGACAGATGGTGTCCTGGGGTATCTCCTCCCAGATCTGAACCAGGGCATCACTGAGCTCCTGGACAGTCTGAGGAGCAATCTGATGGTGTCGGATGGAACAAAGCATAATGTTCCAAAGGCATTGTATTGGATTCAGGTCAGGTGAGTATTGGGGCCAGTCAGTGGTGTCAATTCCTTCATCCTCCAGGAAGTGCCTGCATTCTCTTGCCACATGAGGCCAGGCATTGTCGTGCACCACAAGGAACCCAGGACCACTACACCAGTGTAGGGTCTGACAATGGATCCAAGGATTTAATCCTGATACCTGATGGCAGTCAGAATGCCGTTGTCTAGCCTATAGAGGTCTGTGCGTCCCTCCATGGATATGCCTCCTCAGACCATCACTGACCCACCACCAAACTGGTCATACTAAACCATGTTACAAGGCAGCATAACATCCTCCATGACTTCTCCAGACCTTTCCATGTCTGTGACGTGTGCTCACGATGAACCTGCTCTCATCTGTGAAAAGTACAGGGCACCATTGGCAGACCTGCCAATTCCTGTGTTCTATGGCAAATGCTAATCAAGCTCCACGGTGTCAGGCAGTGAGCACAGGACCCACTAGAGCACACTGGACCCTCAGACCTTCCTCATGAAGTCTGTTTCTGATTGTTTGGTCAGAGACATTCACACCAGTGGTCTGCTAGAGGTCATTTTGTAGAGCTATTGCAGTGCTCATCCTGGTCCTCCATGCACAAAGGAGCAGATACCTGTCCTGCTGATCGGTTGAGGACCTTCTGCAGCCCTGTCTAGCTCTCCTCGAGTAACTGCCTGTCTCCTGGAATCTCCTCCATGCTCTTGAGGATGTGCTGGGAGACGCAGCAAACCTTCTGGTAATGGCACGTATCGATGTGTCATTGTGGAGGAGTTGGACTGTCTGTGGAACCTCTGTAGGGTCCAGGTATCGCCTCATGCTACCAGAAGTGACAGTGACCCTAGCCAAATGCAAAATTATTGAAAAACAGTCAGAAAACACAAGAAGGGAATAAAATGTCAGTGGCCTTCATGTGTAAACTCATTCCTGTTTTGGGGGTTGTCTCATTGTTACCCCACTAGTGCATCTGTTGTTAATTTCATGAACACCAAAGCAGCTGAAACTGACTACAAACCCCTTCTTTTACTGACTTGACCAGATCAGTATCCCACATGTTTCACTGATTTGATGCAATACTTAGATTAAGTGTTCCTTTAATTTTTTTTGAGCAGTGTATAATTCCTTAGCTGAGAATCAAATGAATATATGCTTTTTCAATCTTTCCCCTTCTCCTCCACATTAAAACACATGAAGTTAATTTAACTGACCATGCAAATTTAGAGCTCAGTGCACAATAGAAGTAGCCTGCAAGTGAATTCACTGTAAAAAAAAAGTATATATATATATATATAATATGAGGGTACTGTACTGTCATATCTAGCATGCTGAAACATATGGATTTTGATAAATGAGGAAATTGAGAAATAGGACTACACTAAGATGTGATGCAAGGGATTTAAAGCTTGCAAAAAAATATGTACACCTTGTTTTTATCTTCAGCATCACAATTGTTTACCAAAAATATCAAACATGTGACTACAGCATCTGAAAATACAGTATCTGAGAACATGAAAAAAGCTGAGACAAATGGGTTTTGCCAGAAAGAAGGTATGAGATGCTTCAAGTATTGTTGCTGTGATAATGGCTTTATTTGAACATCAGCTCAATAGGACAGATTAGTCAAGAATTCATCATGATTATTAAAGATGTGAGATTTTAGTGGCATCTGAGAATATTTTGGCCTCCATTTCCAAAGCGGTGACGGTAAAACTTCAGTAAGGTCCACACAGTCCCAGCAGGATTTGCTCATAATGTCCTCTAGTGTCCTTCTGCAAAAACACAAACAAACAAACTATACATTATAATCATATTTACTTCATTAGTGAAAAACACCACATCAATCATGAGCCATTGGGAACATTTGATTATTTATGCATTTACCAGTATGTCCTCCTGTAGGCTAAAGTCATACATGGCCCGGTACTCCTCCACGATCTTCTTCAGGTCGACCTCAGAGCGACTCACCAGTACTCTGATCAATGTGTCCTCACATGTGCCATGACCCTGTAAAAACAGAGCTACATCTCAGTCACAGAACAGGTGGAAAACATTACATTACTACATGCTGTTCAGTCAGTGTGTTGTCATTCAATTCCAAAATAATATCAAGGAAAGATTTGGACCATTTCTGCCTAATTTGTGTATGGTCAACTATAGTTCAGGTATGTTTTCCCAGATGGAATGCAAACACTTGTGGTGGCATATGCTCCAGAATCTTTCTTGTGAGAGTTAGCTGCAAAATAGTATTTTTTTTTAAAACAAACATCTTTTAAGTGTAATAAGGTTTCAGATATTATTTGCATGCACCTATAAAAAGTATTAACACCCTTTGGCAACTTTCATTTTTCCCCATTTACAACACTGAATCATGGTCAATCTTGTTTGCCTTTACTGACAACTTAAAAAAAAAAAGATTCTTTCATGTCAAAGTGAAAACAGATTTCTACAAAGTAATGTCAATTAATTAAAAATATTAAACTTAAATCAGTATTTAGTAGATGCACCGTTTTTGGCAATTCCAGCATTGATCCTGTGTAGATGGGGCTTAATCAGCTTTGCACATCTGAACACTGAAATTTTATCCATTTCTTCTTTGCAAAACTGTCCGGTTGCACAGAAATCATGAATGAACAGCCATTTTTTTCAAGTACAGTCACAAATTCTCAGTTGGATCGAGGTCCGGGCAGTGGATTGACCATTTGAGAACATTCGCATTGTTGTCTAAACCATTTCTGTGTAGCTTTTGTTGTATGCATTGTGCTACCGTCTTGCTGGAAAACAAAATTTCTCTCAAGTTGTGCATCTCTTGCAGACTATCAGGTTGTCCTCCAGGATTTCCCTCTACTTTGCAGCACTCATTTTGCCCTCTAACTTCATAAAACTTCCAGGGGCTGCTGCCAAGAAGAAACCCCTCATGATGATGCTGCCACCACCATGCTTCACAGTGCATGTGGTGTGCTGTGATGATATGCAGTGTGGTGTCTGGCTAATACAGCACCTAGTTTGATGGCTAAAAAGATCTCTTACGTCTCTTCTGAAAACATACCTTTATCTTCCAGAACCAAGATTATGGTATTTTTCCCAGCTTACGATTGGCCAACATGGTTTTAGGGCTATGCTTATATTACTTACTCTTGATGTAGTATGCTCTTCACAGCACTAAAATTGCATTTGAATGCTGATTTTTTTGACAATAAAAAGAGCCAAGACTATCTGAGATATCCTTTGAGGCACCGTTTGATCAGTCTCCAAAAATATTGGATGCTTTATGTCCCATAATGCACCTCATATAGTTCATTCAACGCACCAAATGCTTTTCCAAATCCACACCTCCAGTTTTTTCCACAGGCTTTGGTTTAAAACAGTGTCAGGCCCAATCCAAGACAACCAAGAGACATTTATTTAGACTCTGGAGTCTTTAAACTACACCACATTTTTACAGCCATACTGACTGTCAAACTGCTTGTAGAGTAAATTAAAAGACATTGACAAGCCAGTGTCACTAGGGAAACAGTGGAAACCTAAAATCACTCCTTTAGGGAATGAAACGGTGCACATTTATGTAAATAAAATCTTCAGTTAAATCAAAACCTCCTGACTTGGTGCAAAAAAAGTCAGAACTCCTGCCTCTGCCACACACAGATATTATTGTAGTGGGACATATGGTGAGGAAGAGCAGCAGAGATGTGGTCATACTCACCTTCATGGCCAGATGGAGCTTCTCAGCGAAGAAAGCTGGTGTGTTCCAGGCACATTTCACTAGACATCAAAGAGGGATATAAACATACAGTCACAAGCTGAAAATATCATGCAGCGTCCAGATGCTGCTCACAGATATTAAAAGCTTAAAAAGTCTGTGCATTCAAGGTCCCCCCCCCAGTTAGATCTTTATGGACACCGTCTTTCCAGTGTTTTCTCTGGATACCATATGTTGCAGCTGGAACTAAAATGTGCAGCATCAATATTATCTAACTGAGCACTGCTTATTTAAAAGAAAAACAACAAAAACAGACAAATCTTGATATCTCAGGATTGAGAAACATGTTTTTCTGCATGCACTGCAAAATTCATCTAATTTTAAATCCTGCAACATTCCACTAATTTGGAAAGGTAAGACAACACCAACCTACCGATATCAATGAGACAGTCTTCAATGTCTCCACTCAGCTCCAACTTCAGGGCTTTAGGTAACGTGATGTCGCTGACGGCGGCGTACTGCTGGAACGCTGGCAGGTGAACAGACAGATGTGTACAGGTGAATGGAAGACTGAAAGCAGATGTTCCTCTGAAAGGAACTGTAGTCAGGTTCTGAGAGTGCTAGAACATTTGTGGAATTTAAAAAGCAGTTTGCAAGGATCTTCAGACTAAAATATCCAGATTTCATGAGTTACCATGTAAACGTTCATCTTAGATCCAAAAGAAGAAGAATTATACAGAAGCTTAACTCTAAGAATTAGGAAAGCCTCAAATAACTCTGGAGATATTTAAAGAACCTTTAACAGCTCAATTTGATAAAGGGGTTGTTGGAGGAACCTCTCGTAACACTAAAGAGTACAGTTAAGTGTGGAGGAAAACTATATTTTATTTGTTTTATTCTAAAACTGCAAATGTTTACCACATAACACATCTGCTTATTTTATGATTTAAACCAAAAAAAAAAAAATCCCACTGTCTGATAATGCTTACTTTGTCAAATATGAAACATTTTTAATGTACTTCGCCATTACTTTAGGTTATGTTTATTTTTTGCCAATAAATAATGGAACCTTTCTGAGGACTATTTGAGATGTTACCCACTAAATGCAAGCTTTGTATATTTGAACAAAATGGGATCCTATCAGATTCTGAAAACAACCCTCAAACTGCCAAAATGTTTAGTTTTTTTTGTAAAGTATGTTTTGTTCAGGAACCTCTGCAATATTGTTTGCATTTATTTCTTATGTTCAGGGTAAGAAAATATCCCTCAATAATAAAAATGATGCCAATGATGACTTCAAAACCACACAAAATGTTTCTTAGAAGACCCTTTCTGATTAGCTACTCGAGAAACTCAAAAGGTTCCTCTTCAGTGGCAATGGTGAGGACCCCTAAAAGGCTCCGCGAAGCTTTACTACTTCTAAGAGTGCAAATACACACGTGGACAAAATTGTTGGTACCCCTCAGTTAAAGAAGGAAAAACCCACAATTCTCACTGAAATCACTTGAAACTCACAAAAGTAACAATAAATAAAAATTTATTAAAAATTAAGTAATCAAAATCAGCCATCACTTTTGAATTGTTGATTAACATAATTATTTAAAAAATCAAACTAATGAAATAGGGCTGGACAAAAATGATGGTACCCATAACTTAATATTTTGTTGCACAACCTTTTGAGGCAATCACTGCAATTAAACGATTTCTGTATTTGTCAATGAGCGTTCTGCAGCTGTCAACAGGTATTTTGGCCCACTCCTCATGAGCAAACAGCTCCAGTTGTCTCAGGTTTGATGGGTGTCTTCTCCAAATGGCATGTTTCAGCTCCTTCCACATATGTTCAATGGGATTCAGATCTGGGCTCATAGAAGGCCACTTTAGAATAGTCCAACGCTTTTCTCTCAGCCATTCTTGGGTGTTTTTGGCTGTGTGTTTTGGATCGTTGTCCTGTTGGAAGACCCATGACCTGCGACTGAGACCAAGCTTTCTGACACTAGGCAGCACATTTCTCTCCAGAATGCCTTGATAGTCTTCAGATTTCATTGTACCTTGCACACTTTCAAGACACCCTGTGCCAGATGCAGCAAAGCAGCCCCAAAACATTACTGAGCCTCCTCCATGTTTCACCGTAGGGACAGTGTTCTTTTCTTCGTATGCTTGGTTTTTGAGTCTATGAACATAGAGTTGATGTGCCTTACCAAAAAGCTCCAGTTTGGTCTCATCTGTCCAAAGGACATTCTCCCAGAAGCTTTGTGGCTTGTCAACATGCATTTTTGCAAATTCCAGTCTGGCTTTTTTATGAGTTTTTTTCAGCAGTGGTGTCCTCCTTGGTCGTCTCCCATGAAGTCCACTTTGGCTCAAACAACGACGAATGGTGCGATCTGACACTGATGTACCTTGGCCTTGGAGTTCACCTTTAATTTCTTTGGAGGTTGCTCTGGGCTCTTTGGATACAATTCCAACGATCCGTCTCTTCAATTTGTCATCAATTTTCCTCTTGCGGCCACGTCCAGGGAGGTTGGCTACTGTCCCGTGGGTCTTGAACTTCTGAATAATATGAGCCACTGTTGTCACAGGAACTTCAAGCTGTTTAGAGATGGTCTTATAGCCTTTACCTTTAAGATGTTTGTCTATAATTTTTTTTCGGATGTCCTGGGACAATTCTCTCCTTCGCTTTCTGTTGTCCATGTTCAGTGTGGTACACACCTTTTCACCAAACAGCAGGGTGACTACTTGTCTCCCTTTAAATAGGCAGACTGACTGATTATGAGTTTGGAAACACCTGTGATGTCAATTAAATGACACACCTGAGTTAATCATGTCACTCTGGTCAAATAGTTTTCAATCTTTTATAGAGGTACCATCATTTTTGTCCAGGCCTGTTTCATTAGTTTGTTTTTTTAAATAATTATGTTAATCAACAATTCAAAAGTAATGGCTGTTTTTGATTATTTAATTTTCAATAAATTTTTATTTATTGTTACTTTTGTGAGTTTCAAGTGATTTCAGTGAGAATTGTGGGTTTTTCCTTCTTTAACTGAGGGGTACCAACAATTTTGTCCACGTGTGTATGTGGACATGTGGCATAAATTGGTCTGTTTTTAGAGGTTTTTAATTCAGATTTTGTGCTTTAAGTGCAAGCTGCCAACATTTCCTCATCTTTGTCCACCATCACATAAAAGGTAAAAAAATGCCCCTAAATATGATCATAAAAATATAAATGCAAGTCAGTGTTTTCATCTACAGGAGTTTTCTTTTTTTTCCTCCACCACTTGTCATGTGTAAAATTTAAACAGAATGTCTTTCCTCATGTGAAGTCCACAGACAGCATCATTATTTTAAATCGGGTTGGTGTGTGTTGTTCCCACAGTGCTGGGCGTGTTCCACCTGTTACCTGGATCGGTGCGGTTCCACCTGTTTGTCCAGGTGTGAGTTGAACCTGAATGAAGGTGTCTGATGAGTCAAACCAACAGACCAGGTTTCATTTCCAGGACTCACTTTTAGAGAGCTGAGGGCCGCTCCGTGTGGTCAGAATGTCGATGAACGTGGAGACGTCAATTCCTTCAGTGTTCTCACCTGCTTCGAACAGAGTCTGCAGGTAGAAAGAGAAACACTTTGGCTCTAAGATATAACCATGGGGATGCTTTACATTTCTACTGAAGAATCACGATTGTCTGTGACCTGTCCCCCCCCCCCCCCCCCCCCCCAATACCCACATGGTAGTTTATTTTGAAATTACCCTAATAAATGCATCACTTCTTCCTGTTTGAGTAACATTTCACCCCCAAAGAGGAGGGTTTCTTTCAGAATTAAACTGTAAAATTGTGACTTTGGATTTATTTCCACAACAAGAACTGTTTGGTTTTTATTTGGCAGTAAGAAGAATGTAGAATGTTTTCCTAATTTTACCTCTGCATCCTTTCGGGCCAGATCGATGTCTACTTCGTGGTCTTCGTCTTTTTTTCCATCCATCATGGCCAGGAGAGCTTTAGTGAAGTCTCCGCTGGTCTCATCTTCGATAACTTCCTTCAGATCTTTTCCATACTCTGAGAAAACCAGAACATCTCAGTGCAAAGACAACAGATTTTACAGCAGTAAAATAGCACAAACTGACTGCAGTAGCTGCTGTTTAAAAGCCTCATAACTGTGTGATTACAACGCAGCACTGTGTAGGAATTTGTCAGCTACATACCAAAGATGTTATGTAAAAACTCAAAGCTCAGCATGCGGACGAACAAATAAAGTGTCTGAGTAGAAAACCTTCTTGAAAGACCCTCTTGATCTCCTGAATCTCTTGGTGTGTTCTGGTTGCAAAAATCTCCACCAGGACGTCCTCATCTGTCCCCAGACCCTGTTGAGTTAGAGCACAAATGATGACATTTAAATCAAATAAACAGCAACAGATCTGACATTTATTGGCAAAACTACAGCAGTACATTACAAAACAAGTTCATTTTAAATGTTTTCTGTGGAATACGTCTTTAGTTTTAGCTAGATTGTCAATATATGCCTCAAAAACACCATAAATTTGCTTAAGTCTTAAGATTTTTTTCTTGTTTTATTGATACTGTACTCCTGTTACACTATGCAAGTAAAATAAAACCTTTCTCCACTTAAATACTGATCTTGCATAATAAGAATATTTTTATAGTACAACAAGAAATTGTAATAATTTCTACATTTATTGTACTTGTTTGTCTAATAATTTATTTTATCTTATTCATTCTGTATTTACAGTCATTTATTCACAACTAACTGATAACAGAGATGCAAGTTTACAAAGGTTTTTGCCTCAACTCATTAACAAGACTGTTTTGGACATTATTAGTGATAAAAAAAAATTATATAAAAACAACTCATACTTGAATAACAGTATTACAACTATGTCTTATTCTGTAGAAAAAAGTTCCCAGTCAGTGTTTTGCTGTAAAATCTGATGTTTTTGGAGTAATTTTACTACTGCAATAATGTGTTTGCTGCATTTTATTGCTGTGCATGTCTAAAATAGTTGAAATCATTAACGGTTTTATTTTCTTTTGGGTAGTTTAATGTACAAGAATGAACCACATTTATTATGATAATTTAGTTTGTAGAGTTGCTGTCCTTTTAGTACAACATGTAGGATTTTTTTCTTTAAATGAGTTTTACAACTAATACAAGAATTTTTTTTTTAAAATAGTCAATATCTTTTAAAAAAAAACAATGTTCTAACTTTTTCAGTTTATTAGGAAAGTTTTAACTAAAAATCCCCATGAGACACATGGTTTTAGTGAAATGGAAAGATTAAAACTTGTAATCTGCAAATTAACTACAGCGTACAAGAAGAAGAAAGTACAAGTCTAAAGCTGCATCAATTGGAAAATCTCAAGTGCAAAAATCTTGAATTTGTACTTCACTGCACTATTTAAGAAAATGTACTTGGACACCAGTAAAGAAGAACATTTAGATTTTTGCTCAAATTAAATTTAAATACAAATGTCCTTAAAAAACAAAAACTGTTTAAACCAAATCGTGAAATGGTTCAGCAAGCTGATTGGAGAGTCTCAACTTCACCCAGAATGCCTGCATACCAAACAGTTACAGAGGATAGCTAACTCTGTTGTAAGAGATGACTCCCACCCTCTTAACGGTGAATTTCAGCTGCTTCCATCAGGTCGGAGGTTCAGGGTACCCGCCTGTAAAACCAGACGTTACAAAAACAGCTTCGTACCAGCAGCAATCTGTGCCATCAACAAATGAGAGAAACTGAAATATAACTAATATAGTTATTCCTTGTATTGCATCTCTTATCTTGATCTCATGGATGGCACATTTTTTATCTAACCTGGTCTGACATATTTTTCTCCATTTTTATTTATTTGTTTTTACTTTGGGGCCATCTTCTTTGTCCTTTTAGCCATAGCACCGTCGTCACTTTGTCTTGTGTTTTTTTTAGGTGTGTTACAATACGAGAGAGAACTCACTCACTGTAAACTGAATTTACCTAAGGGTACAATAAATATCTTGAATCATGAATAAATATAAGACAGACATAATATCTTAGTGAGTCTAACCAACGTAGAAACAGAGCAGCAGCAAAACTGTATGTGAAACACCAAGAAATACTGCTGTTAAAATAAAACATACGTACCTTGGTGGCTTTCCTGAGCAGATAGGCGTCAAAGTGAGCCGGCGGCATCAGCAGAGCCAGAGATACGTCCTCTAAATGTGACCTGAGAACTGATTTCAGGTCTTCTTCCAGCCTCTGAAACACACAGCAGTCACACACATGAAGGATGGTAGAGGTCAGATGTTCTTCTTGCATCTTGAAATGACTTAAATTCCACTCACTGGGTCCACTGTCACTGTAGTTAGTAATTACAGGATGATGGAACATTGAATTCACTTTGAGGTTCTCTGAACCTGAATATCTGTCAATATCCATCTGAATATCTTCAACCACGAAGGACTTTCACAAGAAAAAGTCACTTTGCAACTACTTGAAACAGCGTTTGTCGACAGAAGGCCTAGAAAGGTTTCTATGTTATATATGTCCAAGACCTTAAACCAACAGGGTTAATGTGGGAAATTAGGTGCAACTGCAACTTTAATTGCATTTCAGACCAGTTTATGTTGTGAAATCAGAAGGTTTAATGACTCTTATTCATCCTGCTGCTGATTTATTGCCATTTCTACATATTTGACTGTTGTTATGACTCACCTGCCCAGTAGAAGCTTCATAAACCATCTTGATCTTCTGCCTCTGTTCGTTGTTTCTTTTCACCAGAACTGCAATGATCACGTCCTCGTCCACATCTGCAGGACAGATTGGACTTTTGTTTCATTAAAGTGAAGTTTTGTGTCTTAACAGTATAAAAAAACTGCATCAACATCCACTTAAACACTAAATATGTGCCCATTGTTGCATATTTCTTCTCTATAGGAACATTTGTGGATCAAAATAACTTTAAAGATGACTCAGACACTCACCTTTGCTGTCAATGGCGCTCTGGAGGACTGAAGCATCGCTGCTGGCGTTGAAGTTTGGATACGGAGGGACTGTTCCATAAAATTTAGGCTTCTCTTTACCCTTCACCTACAGAACAAGTAGAAATACGGATGTTTTACCAACTGTGGCAGCTGCAAACTGTCTGGAATCAAAAGTTACAGAAAACCTTTTACTGTTGTTATTATGATGTCAAGAAAAGACAAAGGGGTGAAGGAAGTGTCACAGAAAAGTAACCTGAATTCCAAATACTCCAGTAAACAGACTGCCTCTATATATTTATATGAATAGTAATTTGTTCATTATGAATGTGTGACTTTAAATCACATTATTTTTAAAATCGTAGTTAAATTAAAAATTACATATAATTTTTACCAATAGTTGGTGTTATTTACATGTAAATGTCCACATTAAATATCAGATTTTTTTTAAAAATACTAATTTGTTTTACAGTGTTTGGCAGTAATTTTTAAACTGTGTTTAAATTTTTAAAAATACACATTTTACAGATATTTCCTGTCGTTTAAGAGAAATTAATGGCTGAAAATTGAGAACAGTTCTTTCATTTGTTATTTTACTGATATTTCCAGTTTACTTAAATTACAGACAATATCTACTAAAATTACAGAAAAAAAAACAATTGACATATTAAGCCTAAAATGACCAAAACTGTAAATAACATCCACTTCAAAAATCTGTAATTTGTAAATGGTTGTTTCATGTTTAACTGGGAATATTTTTTTTTAAATGCAGTTTTACAGTGTTAGTCAATTTTAAAAAAAGCATTAATTGACAGGTATTTGTCAATATTTTCCCAAATTTTACAGTTTGATTTTTTAAATGTATTTTTTTCTGAATTTTTACACATTTGTGTAATTGTAGTAAACAAGTCAAAACTTAATAGCGTCTACATAAAAAATATGCATTTTTACAAATAGTAAGTTGAAGTTATGCCCTTTATATGTCCTTATTTTCAGCTTTGCAAATTTTGACCATTACATTTTCCACATTTTTTTTTCCAAATTAAGTTTTTGTACACATTCATTGTCAAGTTTACTGTAAAAGAGCAAAAAACAAAACAAAAAGCTCCCACTAAAGTCACTATTTTTTTTAAAAAAGAAACTGTCACAGATATTTGCCTTTATGTTGTTTTATGCGGTTTTTACGGGTCTTTTTCCTGCCATCCTTATCTGATAGAAGGTTTTTGCTGCTCACCTTGACCGTGTCGTCTGTGGGGTTTCTGTCATGGACGATACCTTTGAGGAACTTTCCGAAGATGGACATCTTTACTCTGCTGGGAAGTTAAAACCACAAACAGAAGCTCTCACTGCAAAGAGAAAAGAGAAGAAGTTTCACATCTGCAACCTGTTGCCTCTCTTTATGTGTGATTGTTTAAATGGAAGCAGGTGTGAGTCAGCAGCTTCTCTTCATCTCCCCCAGTCTGTCCGAAATTTCCACCTTCAGCCTGTCAGTCGTCGTCTAAATCCTGACCTTTATCTCCTCCATCCACCTGCTGGATCCTCATCATGGCTCCTCTCATCACATTTCAACAAATTACCTGCCTCACCTTCTATCTGTTTCCCCCTAGAGTCACCAAACCCTCCTAACTTTAAGGCTTCCTGCTGCTTTTCATGCTTCTTTGTCAAATTTAACGATCCAGAATCCTCACCTGTGCAGATGGCGTCCGTCCTCACACCCGAGTCTTGAGCTCTGAGCTGTCAGGTGGAGTTATAACTCTAGAGTCTCCACCCATCTGTCTCTGGGTGCAGGATGTTCAGGTGGTTTTATTTCCACCTGCTGACGATCAGCCAATCAGCGGCCTCTGAGGCGACATTCCTGCTGGCCGACTGGTTCAGTGACTCTGTCTGTTCAGACTTGTGCAGTAAATCTTGTGTTTCAACCTTTAATCAACATTATTATTCACCTGGACATGCAGAGAAACAGCTAAATGAAGGGAGTTCATGTTTTAAAGGAGCTGCTGAAGTAAAAACACACAAACACAGACCTGAGGCGATGTGTTGTTTTGGATAATTACATGGTTGAACTTGATGTTCTGCATTTTTCCGTTGCTGTTAAATGAAGTCTGCGGTTAAAGAAGAACTGCAGGTGGAGGGATTCGAGGTTTTCACATGAGTCAGATGAAGACTTCAGGTTTGTAGATGAAAGAAGAAACCCACCACTCATCTCTGCAGTTCAAGTCTCCATCAGCTTCTCTTCTACATTATTACATCCACTCAGTGTGTAGGCGTAGGAGGCAGCATGTTTTCACACGGAAGAAGAAAAAACACAACATCTGGTTCTGCTGCATTTATTTTGAGAGCAGTGCAAAACTCAGACTTTCAGGAAGATAATTCTCTCTTATCAACTCTGTTCAATTACAGACAATTAATAAGCACGCCAAAGCGATAAATCATATCTTCCTCTTTAACAAAAAATAAAAAATCTGTAATTTGACATCTGTCTTTCTTTATTAAATAACTTTTTAAAATAGCATAATTAACCATAAAATTATAATTATTTTTTACTGTACTAAAAACAGCAAAAAAAATAAATATATATTTTTGCAGATATTTGACATTATTTAATAGGAAAACTGTATATTAATAATTGAAAAATAGAATTTTTTTAAGTGTTAGTTTAAAGAGTTTTCCTGTTTTGGTAAATCACACCTAATAACTTGTAAAATCATCCATCCATCCATTTTCTTCCGCTTATCCGGGGCCGGGTCGGGGAGGCAGCAGGTGAAGCAGGTCGTTCCAGACGTCCCTCCCCCCAGCAATGTTTTCCAGCTCTTCCTGGGGGATCCCGAGGCGTTCCCAGGCCAGACGAGATATATAATCCCTCCAGCGAGTTCTGGGTCTACCCTGGGGTCGCCTCCCAGGCTGACGTGTTCGGAAAACCTCCAAAGGAAGTCTCCCTGTAGGCATCCGAATCAGATGGCCAAACCACCTCAACTGGCTCCTTTCGATGCGAAGGAGCAGCGGCTCTACTCCGAGCTCCCTCCGGATGTCTGAGATCCTCCTATCTCTAAGGCTGAGCCCAGCCACCCTACGGAGGAAGCTCATTTTGGCCACTTGTATCCGCGATCTTGTTCTTTCGGTCACTACCTAAAGGTGAGGGTTGGAACGTAGATGGACTGGTAAATCGAGAGCTTCGCTTTACGGCTCAGCTCCCTCTTCACTACGACGTTCGGTACAACACCTGCATTACTGCTGACATCACACCAATCCGCCTGTCCATCTCTCGCTCCATTTTCTCATCACTCGTGAACAAGATCCCGAGATATTTGAACTCCTTCGCCTGGGAAGAAACTCCCCCCCCAACCCAGAGGGAGCAATCCACTGGTTTCCGGCAGAGAACCATGGCCTCAGACTTGGAGGTGCTGATCCGGATCCCTGCCGCTTCACACTCAGCTGCAAACTGCTCCAGTGCAGGCTGGAGGTCACGGTCTGAGGACGCCAACAAAACCACATCATCTGCAAAAAGCAGAGATGCGATCCTGAGGCCCCCAAACCGGAAACCCTCCACATCACGACTGCGCTTTGAAATCCTGTCCATGAAGACCACAAACAGGATTGGAGACAAAGGGCAGCCTTGGCGGAGTCCAACACCCACTGGAAACGTGTCCTCCTGAATTGTCTATCGGTCGGAGCCTCCCTTCCAGCACCCTAGAGTAAACTTTCCCGGGGAGGCTGAGAAGTGTGATACCGCGGTAGTTGGCACACACTCTCCGGTCCCCCTTTTTGAAAATAGGGACAACCACCCCAGTCTGCCACTCCACAGGTCCTGTATCCGATGCCCACGCGACATTGTATAGACATGTCAACCAGGACAGTCCAACAATGTCCAGAGCCTTCAGCATCTCAGGGCGAATCTCGTCCACACCTGGTGCCTTGCCACCGAGGAGCTTCTTAACTACCTCGGCGACCTCTGCCACGGATATGGACGAAGATCCCCCCGAGTCTTCAGGCTCTGCCTCCTCTATAGAGGACGTGTTTACTGGGTTCAGTTAAGGTTTATTTACTCGTTAGATCTTATGTTTAGGCCAAATTTTTAAATAGTATCCACATAAAAAAAATATTTCAAAAAAGTTTTTTCATTTCTAAGTTTTTAAAATTTAAAAATGTATTATTCATTGATTAATAAATAATATTTTATTTATTATTTTGCACCAAAATATATCACATATATTTTATTTTATATGTATTTTTATTGAAAAAATGTTTTATGTATATTTTATATGCATACAAGAAAAATTGTGCACATTAGGGACTGAAAGAGGACTTAAAAAAATCCTATTCTGATTTTTCCAGGTTGTTAAATTACAGTAATTTTTTACAAATTATAATTTGTTCTTTTCCAAAGTTTGACCATAAAATCACATTAAAAATATAATTTTACAAACATTTTATGTGCCAAAAATAATTATTTTTACAGTTGGAATCTGGTTAACAATTGATTTGTTATTTTATTATGAAATCATAATGTCCACATCAAAAATGTGTTTCTACAGATTTTAGCATTTCTACTTGAGTGAAGGATCTGAAAACTTCCTCCACCACTGTGAGAAATAAATGGATATAAACAGAGCTGCGGCAAATGTTATTAAAAGATTTTAAACTTTATTGGAAAGTCAGAATCATACAAAGAATTATAAAGTAAGAAAAAGTAAGAAAAAAATCCAAATAGTCTGAATGTGAAAATGAACATCAGTCATAACCACAAACTGTGCTTACCTGAAGATTATGAACAAACCAAATTTATAACAGCGAAGAAATGTGTTCAGTATTATCAACAAACTGACATTTAATCACTGAACAACTAACACGGCTTCTTCTGTTTACTTTAACTGTTGGTTTTTAGCTTCATGTGTCAAATACTTACTGAGAGATTTTTAAAAACTTAAATTTTTTTCCTAAAAATTGCCCGATGACCCACTTTAAGCATGTTTTTTCATACAATTGATGACATTTTATATTCTAATGTTTGCTTTCCTTCAACTATAAGAAAAAAGTGTCCACTTCCATGAAGTTAAGGCTGGAACTTTTCTGTTTTGGTCGCTTTTAGCTCATTTGTTGGTGTTGCTGCCTTGAAAATACAACACTCAAATATCTGCAAACTCTCTCAGGAATTGCTTACTCCACCTTTAAATAGGGTTAAAAATGCTTATTCAAGCTCAAAACGTACATGGAGTACTAATAAAGATCTTAATTTAAGGTTCAGTTAAAGTGACTGCATTCAACAAATGAGAAAAAACTATTCATTAATGAAACCTGTGAGACGGAGGAAACCAAATATTAGCTTATTAAATCACATTTAAAGAGTTCTGATGCAAGATTTCAACAGAAACCTACCAGGCAAAACAAAAAACAAGCGAGTGCTCCTGGTATCTGATGAATAACCTTGAACCAAAAGACTATGTTTGGGTCATAAATGTTCTCCAAAAAGCCCAACACGGTGCCAACAGACCTATAAACACAGATCAACACAGTCTTTGTTTGGACTTTAGAGGTTACTCCAGACAAAACTGAGGTTTTTAGAGCACTGAGTAGCAAAACTGTACTTCAGGCCACAGTGTAAAGAAAAAAACTTGTTGCTGATGTTAGTAAGGAAACAAGAAAACCTCATAGAGTTCCTTTTTAAACGCCACTATGTGAGAAAAGCCTGTTGAATGTGTTTAGACCTGTTTTTCTTCTTTAAAGAGGAGTTCTGAGTGATAAAAACAACCTACAATAATGTCGTTTTCTCACACTGTTATCTTGGAGGAGGCCCTCTGCCGCGGCCTCGACCTGGTCCAGGTCCAGGTCCAGGTCTAGGTCCTGGTCCCTGTCCTCTTGGTCCCGGTGCTCGACTCACCGGCCCTCGAGCGTTGGGGTTGGGTGAAGCCAGAGCGACGTCTTTCTGCAGGTCTACACCTTTACCGGCCGCCCCGGGTTTGGTCTTAGTCGGCTTCGGTTCCGGTTCTGGAGGTTTTTCTGTTTGGATAAAGAAGGAAATGTTTCAATCCTTAGAGTTCCAGGTATTTATGTTAGTTCCACAACAGACTAAGTCTTTCAGTGTTTCATGTTTTAGTGCATTCAGGAGGAAACTGACCTGGTTCTGGTGGAGGAGCCAGGGATCGGTTGGGCAACAGGTCCTCCAGGTCCTTCATGACCTGGTTGGTGCTGTCCGTGTTGTTCCTCCGGTTCTTCTCTTCATCTCGAGCCTGAACAGAAACAGAGCATCAATGTGTTTTAGTAGTTATTGGAGCTCAATGGCACCAAAATAAGATCTAACAGGGTTTGGATACATAGAAAATGCCTGTTAGTTGGATTAATTATTGCTGGGTTTGGTTTTTATGTGTGAAATGTGGACAAAAAGTTAAATAAAGACCAACAGCAGTGTGGTAGAAGTTATCAAAACGGTTCCTTTAATGAGATGTTTGACCCAAAACAGGAACACTTTTGGACGCTTTTCGCTTACTTGGACAAATTTGAAGTCATTTTAGACTGCCTTAACTGGTGTTGGACATGTTTGGAGTGTTTTAAACTTGTGCTTGACATATTCTGAATAATATTAGACAATTTTCTACTTGTTTTGGACAAATTTCAAGTCATTTAAGAAAATTTGTAACTTGTGTTGGAAATCATTTGAGGGTTTTTTTGGGGACATTTTTAGCTTGTTTTGGGCAAATTTTAAGTTAGACAATTTTTAGCTGGTGATGGAAATATTTTGACTCGTATACTATTTTTAAGTGGTGTGTGAAATAATTTGACTCATTTTGGACAGGTTGAACTGGCTTTGGACTACTTTTAAGCCATTTTAGACCACTTTTAACTGGTGCTGAATTGTTGAATCATTGGTCATTTTGGACATTTTTAGCCTGTTTTGGACAAATTTTAAGTCATTTTAGACCATTTGTAAGTGGTGTTGGGGATATTTTCAGTCATTTTAGATAACTTTTAACTCAACTTGGAAATCATTGTTTTGTTTTGTTTTTTGCTTTGAGGCTGTTGAAGAACTCACTGAGTTAAAGAGTCGTTGGTTTTACAAGGTTTAATCTCAGGACAAATTAAAGTCTTGGTCTTGTAATGAAGAAAGGGCAAAAAACATTCAACCTGACCAAATATCCAACTGAAATGATTGTTTCTGGAGGTGAAGTAATAATTTTTCTCCACCATTTTAGCTATCTGCAGTCCTAAAGCAGCACCACTCTGTATATTATTTCCATCTACTCACCATCTGCATCTTCTTCTTCAGCTCCATGTTGGAGTTTTTGTAGGCTTCAGACACTGAGTTCAGATAATAAATAGCCAGTCTATAGAGGAGAGATGACAGATTTTGTATTTTTCTGTGACTTCTAAGACAACATTGAGAGTCTAACTTGCTTACTTGACACAGAAACAATATTTATTTGTAAAATTGCACCTTCATGTCAGCACTTTTGAGCATACTTCTGCCGTCCAGAGAGATTTACAAAGGAATGTGCAATATGCAGTTATAAGAGTGGATAAAATCTACATAGAAATTCACTCAAATGAGTAAAATCAAAGTCCACACTCACACCATGAGCAGTACAGCCGGTATGATGAGTCCTGGATTGGCTGCGTAGCTGAACAACGTCCCCATGAAGGCCGGCAGGTCCAGGTCGATCGTCTCCATGACGACGTCAAACATCTTTGATTTCCCACTGCGATGACAACACAGTTACACTCGTGTTTCAACAAATCATCAGTTTCCTTCTGCTCAGCCATCTCTGATTGACTTGAAAGTATGGATATTTAAAAATGGTATCTGTGAACTTTTAGAAGGATATTTCAAAAGGTTTTTAGCAGAAATAATTTAAAAAACTCAGTGAATTCATTTGGAACGACCCCATTAGCACTTGTTCATCTCATACAGACTCTCATTTATTTCATTTTAGGTACTTTTGTACTTCGTACTACCTAAAAGGTCCGCAGTCAAACGAAGGCGGCAGCGTCATGATGGTGTAGACGACCGGCAGCAGGCTGAGGAAGAGGACGAGCAGCAGCAGACCCATGTAGAAGTTGTTGGACTTGGAGGCCTTGAAGACTCGTTCATGGGGCACGTTGGTGGCCATGACGGCCCAGCACTGGTAGTACATGGAGCTGAGCAGGCGCAGGACGTTGATACCGACCAGACCTGGAGCATAAAACGCTCCCATCCTTAAAAGAAACAGTAAATATGATGCGTTTATTGTAAAAGGATGTTTATTCCTGTAAAGCACTTGGTATGACAGCACTGCACAATCACTGGAAATAGTCGTGTTATAATAAAACACCTGACACATATGAGATGACATATGTTGTAAACCAGCGCTCTATAAATGAAACTGAACAGAAAAAAATTAAATGCAGTCTCTCAACTTAAGGACTCTGATCAGTTGTGGAGTAATAACTTAAGGAAAATGCACTTTATCTGGGGAAAAACATAAGTTGGGGCAATTTTTAGTCATTTAGGACATTTTCAACTTGTTTTGGATGCATTCTAAGTCATTTTAGATCATTTTCAACTGGTGTGGAAATATTTTGAGTCATTTTGGACATGTTTTACTGATGGGACAAATTTTAAGTCAATTTAGACCATTTTAGCTCATGTTGGAAAGAAATGGGAAAAAATGACACTTTTAGCTTGTTTTGGACAAATTTCAAGTCATTTCAGATCATTTTTAACTTGTGTGGATAGTAATTTGAGTCATTTTGGATCATTTTTACTTGTTTTGGACAAATTTTCAGTCAATTTAAACCATTTTAACTGGTACTGGAAATATTTCTGAGTAATTTTGTTGAATTTTGTACTTGCTTTGGACAAATTTCAAGTCGGTTTAGACGATTTTTAACTCAGCAGATATAAATTGAGTCATCTGGGACATTTGTAGCATGTTTTGAACAAATTTGAAGTCATTTTACACCATTTTAACTGGTGTTAGATATATTTTTGAGTCATTTTGGACAATTTTTAGCTTGTTTTAGACAAATTTCAAGTAATTTTAGACAAGTTTTACCTCATGCTGGAAATAAATCAGTCAGTAAATAAGCCACTTTGGGCTGTCTCTAACTCGTTATGAAAAAACAAATTAAAAACCTGTCAAATATTTTTAAATACATCATATTTTGTATCTGCTGATAAATAGACATCACCATCTAACACCTCAGATTTTCATAAATATATATTAGGTCCATAAGCCACAATAAAAATCCAGCCATTAAATGAATGTTTGTAATGAAAAACAACAAAATTATACACATGAATATGATACAATGTGGAGAAACTTAAGCAATAAAGTTGTTTTAAAAAGGAGAAACACTCCAGTGTCCAATAATGTGACCTACTACTATACGTATCATATAACCAGTGCTACTATTTCTGTTCATAGAGCTGATAATAAAGCCACGCAGAGCCGCTCCAGTGCAACCTGAAGCCCATGGCTGGCAGAGTTGTGGGCTTTGTCTGTCCGCTCAGTGATACCGGATCCACGCAGCGACACACACCTGAACATGTAAACACACACAGCGCAGACTGAGCATGCTCAGTGTAAAAACACAGCCTGTACCAGATCATCCCTTGATTGAAGACCAGTCCGAGAACATTTCCACTGATGTCGAACTCTCCGTACGACGGCTGAAAGAGACCAGAGACGATTATCGCTCCCTGAATGATAAAATTATTAAATAAAACCACAGGTCGGCAGGGAGAGAAGCAAATAAGGATATCATATTTCTCTAGTGATTATTGATTTAAGAGGCCGCTGCAGACATGCTGAAGGTTCTGTGAGGCTGAATTGTTGCTTCTGTATGTTCACTATCTTAGTTTTAGCGTTAGTATGCTGATATTTGCAAATTAGCACGAAACATAAAGTACAGTACTGATGGGATCACTGTTGGTTTTGCTGGCATTTGTTGACCAAAGTACAAAATTTTACAAGCGACACTGAAAACAACTGCCCTTAAGAGTATTCTCATCTATTGAATGAGGAGGAGAAAGGCATTTATAGAATTCTGACACACATTTAGGATGTCACAAAAGACAAATAAACAATTTAGCTTTCCCACAGCAGCCATTTTGACCAAATACAGGCATTACTAATAATATTAATGAAGCTTTAATTTCTAGAAAATAGCCTGTGTTTATCTATTAGTTCATGTCTGAATGGCTGGTGTGAAAAAGGACTTAGAACATGCAGATTTCACTTCACAGAACATGATTAATAGGGATTTAAAATGCCTTTTTGTGCTACTCCACTTCATCAGGTAGCTAGTCTGTGTAGACGTTATACATCCAAGACAACACAGCTGCAGCTAAAAAAGTTCATGTAAATATAAGTACTCTAAAAACCAGTTATTGTCAGGTTAGCTTTACAACCAGCACTAATTCTACTGACTTTATATAAAACTGAACCTGGATTTTTACATGGTCACACAATGATTCAGTGATGTATTTCTAAATAACACCACAGAGATTTAATAATTATTAATGTGGGAAATATTTAGAATAATTTAGAATATTTTTAGCTGGTTTTGGACAATTTTCAAGTCATTTTAGATATTTTGTAACTCTTTTTGGAAATAATTCAAATATTTGGGACATTTGTAGCATATTTTGGACAAATTTTAAGGCATTTTACACAAATTTTAACTAGTACTGGAAACATTTCGAGTCATTTTAGACAATTTTTTACTTGTTTTGGACAAATTTTAAGTAATTTTAGCCAATTTTGATCTCATGCTGGAAATAACTTGAGTCATTTTAGATATTTTATGATTGTTCTAGACAAACCTTAAAGCATTTTAAAGCATTTTAACTTGTGTTGGACATTTTTTGACTAATTTTGGGCAATTTTGTCCATATTTTGGACAAATTTCAAATAATTTAAGCAATTTTTTTACTCATGTTGTATGTAAGTAGAGTCATTTTTGGACATTTTTAGCAAGTTTTGTGCACATTTTAAGGCATCTGAAAAATTTTAACTGGTGCTGGAAATAGTTTGTCATTTTGAACATTTTTTTAGCTTGTTTTGGACAAATTTCAAGTAATGATAGACCATTTTTATCTCATGCTAGACATAATTTGAGTCATTTTGGACATTTTACCTTGTTTTAGACAAATTTTAAGGCAATTTTGACCATTTAACTTGTGTTGGACTATTTTTGAGTCTTTTTAGATTGTTTTAATCTGGTTAAATAAAAATATAATACTTGAAAATACATCATATTTTGGATCTGCCGATGAATTCAATAGAAGTCATTTTTGGCTTGTCACCAAAGTTTAAGTGGAAGGACCCAAATGAATGATGGCTGAATCCATTTAGCTGCTTCAGTTTCAGGCTTCCATTGTGGACGTTGGCTCACCGTCACCCTGTCACGGCTCATTAGGACGCTTGAATAGAACAGAGTCATTGTTCATCTTATCAGTAACACCCGTACTTTTCCTAATCCTCTGTCAACGCTTAACCGGTCCTGAAGGCCTGTTCTGCAGTGTTAACTCACTACAGCACTGAATGGAGGAGCTGTGGGCTACTTCTTTGTCATATCCACATTAAATTTCAAACCACAGCATGTGGCGGACTTACAAATCCAGCCTCCAGGTCCCAGCACCAGCAGTAGTTGAGGAACCGGACGATGACGGCTCTGGCGAAATCCCCGATCAGGATGGTCAGGTAGGACACCTGGATGTCCGACACCGTCAGCTTCACAAACTCCTGCAACAGCACAGTTTATCATTAGTTTTACCGAATGCCTTCTTTAACATTAAGTGTTGTATCTGGATGTTTAAGCTTAGTTTATATTTTCATTACTATGCCGACGGCCGTCTCCCAACAGGGTCCTCTGATCACATCAGCCGGATCCATCGGCGGCGGCGTGGCCTCGCTGTCGTTCATCAAACGTGAGTAGTTGGCATAGTATTCCTTCATGGCATAGATGGAGGCATTCTTTATGGCCTGTTCTTCTTCCAACTGAAGGAAACAAAGATGCTAATCAGCCAGAAGATTTCTTTACAGGAAACAGATACAGCAAACAAAGGAAAGGTGGTCAAAAGATGGTCAAATTCATGGATGTCTTGAGGAGAAATTTATAATGGACGCCAAAGATGGTGCCTTCTGACTCAAAAGACAATTGGCTTGTAGCTTCCAGGTTTACTTTCATACACATGCTCTGTGTCCATAAGCTTTAAATTTTGTTTAGGGCATAAAAAAACCCTTCATTTTTCTAGGTGTTGTTGGGAAGGTCTTCCAAATGTGGAATCTTTCTGGACAGAAAGACTAAAGGCCAGCCTACATATGACTCTTTTACAACTGCAGTCTATGGGAAAAAGCTTTTTTGGCTGCAGATTTCTTTTACTTCAAATGCCACAAATGATCACTAGGAGATGTTTCTCAAGAGCAATGTCATCTTTCCTTATACATCCATGATTAAATTTTAAGATTGAGAGTTTTAGTCCAGCCCTCAAATGACATCAGGCCTGAAGGCAGGATCTCATTGGGGCTTGATGAATTCTGGTAAAACCACAGGTCCAACAACACGGACGTCACCAATTGCTTATTCGTTGATTTGTGGACTTTGAAACCTCACATTTGGCATTTGGCCCTCACCATCACGATCTTTTGCAACCAGACATAACCAGAGAGGGTAAATCTGTGAACTCGAGTACATCATGTGCATCTATACAGTAGCAACCTGTCAGCCACGCAATAGCCTCGCCCTAAACATAACCAGCTTTATCATCTATTTTCCTCTAAATGAGACTACAATTTATGAAATATATACCATGTTGTATTCAAAAACTCTTAAAACTAGAAATTGAGACCATAAAATCATTAGGAAAAGGTTTACTGAGGTAATAAATTAAGTGAGAAACAGGGTCATTTTCTCTGCAATCTGGTTTCTTTTTGTAACTAGAGGAGTGCCCCCTGCTGGTAAATAAAAAGAATGTCATTTTAGGTCACTTTATTGGCTTTCCTTTTCAGACTTGGAGGCTACACCCATTTTTCATATTCAGTCTATGGATAAAAGTAGTCTGTAGCATTTTCCCAGAGTCCCCTAGTGGTCAAAAATGTTCATTACAGTCCACAATACAGAAATGAAGTTAGAAAAGTTTAACCCAAAGTTGAAGGATTATGGTCATTTAAACGTACAAGATGTTATGTGTGTACCTTAAAATTTGGGGGTCTGAAGGATGTATGATGAAGTAAATTTAATTAGAGTCATTTTGGACATTTTTTTGCTTGTTATGGACAAGTTTTAAGTGATTTAAGACTATTTTTAATTTGTATTAGAAATATTTCAAATAATTTTGGACAAGTATTTTTACTTGTTTGGGAATGATTTGAGTCATTTTAGACAGTTTTTACTTGTTTTTTGGAAAAAAAATTAAGTCATTTTAGAACATTTTTAGCTCATGCTGGAAAGAAATTGAGTCTTTTTTTTTTACATTTTAGGTTGTTTTGGACAAATTTGAAGGCATTTTAGACATTTTTAACTAGTTTTGGAAATAATTTGAGTATTTGGGATGTGGTAAAAACTGGAAAACTGGTAAATTAAATGTGGATATTCACAGTAGATTGATAGATTTCTGTCCACTAGTTCTTTTATCTTGCTCTGAACCAAAGTATGATTTAGACAAACTGATTGGCCAACATCCTTAAGCCACTCATGGAACAAAGCAACCATAATGTAACTGTGGAAAATGTGCCCAGTTGGACAGTTTGGAAAGCGGAGACAAACTCACACATACCTTGGTGTTGACTTCATCAAACAAGGCAAACAGAAAGGTGTAGAGGTTTCCCAGGAAGAGGGCAAAGATGCGTCCAAGCTGCCATTTGAGGCCGATTCGAGGGTGGTAGTCCTCCAGCTCAGCGATGGTCTCAAACAGAGGAGGACACACCAGACCCAGCAGAGACATGATGATCTCCAGCTGGACGAACAGCCCAAAATCACCAATAATTCACATATTTTATAATATGAAAGCCATGCAAACAGAGCATTTGCAACAAACAAGCATCTTTACCTCGTTCTTCTCATACCAGCTGAGGTCATCCCTGGTGGCGAACTCCTGAGATCTTTTCACGACAAAGTAGATGAGGTATCCGCTGCCGCCAAGGCTGCAGGTGATCAGGAAGTTAGCCAGGACTCTGAGGAACCTCCTCAGGTGAATGTTCTCATCCTTCTGGTTCTCCTGCTCGTCCACGATGGACTCCTGTTCTTATCAAAACATGTAGAGGGTTGACTGTTAGAAGAGAGCGCTTTCATTATCATGAGCTCCACTGGTTGGTAAAAATACAGCATACAAAAAAGGTATATTCAGCACAGTTTTGTAAGCATAAACATATCTGAGCATCTCGTGGTCTGTAGGGTTGCCATGGTTACCTTGAAGCTGGTGGTAATGGAGGCATACTTGTTGTCTGCAGTCTCTGCGTTGCCGATGAGGTAATCCCAGCTGGTGAACATCTTCCAGGCGAAGGTGAACTCTCCTTCCTCTCCGTCTCCACCACCAACGTCAGCATTCTTAGCCATTCTGACA
Organism: Acanthochromis polyacanthus; assembly: GCF_021347895.1. Taxonomy (NCBI): domain Eukaryota; kingdom Metazoa; phylum Chordata; class Actinopteri; family Pomacentridae; genus Acanthochromis; species Acanthochromis polyacanthus. The sequence goes on along the minus strand of NC_067130.1, from coordinate 29,633,067 downwards.
AACAAACAAGTAAAACATCATTATAAGGTCAGACAATCCTAAAATAATCTTGTTTCTTCCACAGTTGAGCATAAATTAAACCACTGCAAAAATTCTATCCAAATGTCTGTATTTGCTGGTTAAACTTGTTTGCCTTGAATGTGTAAATTATCCAGTTATGATATGTCTTCTCAGCAAGCAGGGAACATTCTCACAACATTCTATTAATGTTTGAGAGAAAACATTTTAATCTAATGATCAGTAAGTTTTTAAGGACATTCATAATTTCAGATAATGTTCCTATGAGGTTAAAAATGAATTAAAGCTGAACGTTTTAATATTCAGAGGACGGTTGGAGGATGTTGTCAGACTATGTTACATAACAATAAAAGAACATTCTTGAGCTAAAATTCAAAAAAATGTTTTCAAGATGTTATCAAGACCTCAAAAGGTTGAAGGTGGAACATTTTGCCTGTAATATTCTAGGTATGTTGCTGTTGAAAACACTGTTCTATGAAACGTTCCCACAATGATAACAAAGGACACAAAGGGACATTTTTAATGCCACATTTGTTGTACGCTAAAAGAACATTTTAAGTGCATCTTTAGAGAACTTAATCCTGTAATTAAGAAGAAAACTCTGGGAACTGAGACAAATCTTCCAATGAAAATATTACCAGAACTTTCTATTTTTCAAGAACCAAACTATCCTCAGTTTTTGGTGAAAACATCCAACAAATCAAATGTGAAAACTTGAATGTTGAAGCTGCTGTGATGTACCTAAAGCAACCTGTTTTCTTGCATTTGTCGGAACATGTTTGACAGCAGATATCTAAAAGGCAAATGTATAAATTCAGTTCCCTGAGCTGGATGATGTTGTTCTTCAGACTCACGTGCGAATCACAAGCATCAGGCTGTAGCCGAATGTGCCGATCCCAACCATCAGGTAGGACAGAGGCAGCCTGAACTTTAGTAAACCAATGGTCCTCTCATTGTTGTAAAATCCATAGAACAAAACTGAATATTTGCAGTATCCCTGAGAGAAGAAGAGATGCCGTTAATGTTCTCCTTTATGTTGGTCCTCACTCATGTTTTTTTGCTTGGTTTGCACACCATAGCTAGTAGTTGCATCAACTTCATTTCTGTACTTTTGGACTCTTTGTTTTACTAAAATAGTAAGAGCTGCATCATTAATCTAGTTTGTATTCATCAGGGTATGTAAATGCATTTGATAAAGACAAAAAAACATTTATATTCATCATGTATTTGACTCACATTGAAGTCCATGAGGACAGAATAGTCTTGAGCTGTGTCCTGCTCTTCTCTGGGTACTGTCTTCCTGGGAATGGATCCATATGGAAGACCCATCAGGACCTGGAAAGTTTAATTAATGATTTAATCTTTTATGTTCTTGAAATGCAAATATAAGCCTTTTCCGAGCAATCAGACTAACAACATATATTGCATCCTCATTATTCTTGATGTATTTAACCCCCAGAAGCTGGATTACAAAGACTTCACCTCTGGAATGACCACGAGTCCAAAAGTGAAGCCAAATAGGACGAGGTTCATGCCATACATCCAGCGCAGGAAGATAAAGTAAGACGCCACGGATGACCCAAAGTGGCCTAAAGACATCGAGACGTATGTTTTATTCAGCATCTATCTGTAAGGTATTGCTGTTCATTCGGTAAAGAAAGCTGTGGTGTAAACAAAACTTACTTTCCACCTCTTTGATCTTCCTCTCCCAGGGGATACAGGCTGTTCTGAAGTTCTCAAAATCCCTCTGAAACTTGATCCATTTCTGAGACAAAAACGAGAAAATTATAGCAGGAGAACGCAGAAATACACAAAAGCAGAGAAAGTGTGAACTCTGTGCCTCACCTTCGTCATCATCACTTTATAAGCGTACCACTTCCTGCCTTTTCCTTTACCCAAAGCTCCTTCAAACTTATCCACAAACGCCTGAGCCTCCCTGTGAACAAACATTCGTTAGAACCCAGTAAAACAGTCAAGTCTAAATATTACTTCCATGAGAAGTTTCCAGTGATTGTGAGAAATAAACAACTTCAGGTGTGTCAGCCGTCGCTTCATCCTCCACGGCTTGTTCCTGATGTTGGCGATCAGTTTCTTCTTCTCCTCCACCTCCTCCATTAATCGGGCCATCTCGCCCTCCGACATGGACTCCTCCTCCTCGTCTGAGTTTGAACTGGAATCTGATGAACTGAAACAAAAATGGGCAGAGATAGGAGACTGAGCGTTCATAGAGTTCATACACAGATTTCCATGTAGAAATCTCTTTTTAAGTCATCAGTTCCCAATATAGGAGTCAGAAAACCTGTTAGGAATCATTCAGAGAAACCTCTAAATGATTAACATGAATAAAAAGCACAAGAAATACCCAAAGATTTATCCTAAGACGATGAATGAATGTAGCGTAAAAGTTGTGGATCATTGATCATGGATGTATTCAGGAGAACCAGAACCACAAAGTTCTGCAGCTTCTTTGCTTGACTTTATGTTGTTTTGTTTCCCCCACTGCACATGTACATGACAGACTTTACACCTGGGAAGCTTTCAAAAATAACCTTAAAAGATTCATAATTCAGATTTTGAAGATTGCTTTTTGTTTTTTCACAATCTCTTGTTGATTTGTTGGAAAACTGAGGCACTGATTTCAACCCTTGTGATAAATCCATAAATCCCACCCATCAGAGATGTCATCACAAGAGGACAACAAGAAGTTCAGCAAAAATTAAAAGTTCAGGATTGTTCAGTTACTCTTTAACAACATTGCATCTGACACAGGTTTTGAGATATTTTAGATCAAATTGGTGGAACACTCCACTATGTAAAAACTAAAAGACTTCCAGAGATGTGCAGCCAGTGATGAAAATTTGATAGCAGATATTGCTTCATTTTGAAGGATCACCCCCTAATTAAGAGTGCATTTCTACCATTTTGGCCAAAGATTGTATATAAACGACTGATGTAGACTGCATCTGTGACTTAAACCTGAATTCTTTCTAACAGCCAGCAGGAGGCGACTCCTTGGATTGCAAAGAGAAGCTAGATTGTACAGAAGTCTATGAGAAAAGGACTCTAATTCTAACTTGATTTGTTACCTCAGTAAACATTTTCCTGTTGAGTTTATAGTCTCAATCCCTACTTTAAAGTATGATGCTAATTTTGTAAATTATTGCCCCATGTAGAGTAAAACTGACAACAAATCAGAGTATGTCTTAGGCATGGTTGCCTTGTGAAGTCACTTCCGTGTTCTGGGGTTTTCAGTCAGATCCAAATCTTGCTTGTCATGTACATTTTCACAAAAACCAAGACAGTGAGAGCTAAATTCCAGACTGATGGCTTCAGAATGGTAAAGTCATGGTTGCCAGATGGTAACCCTTTTTTAAATTTGTTGAGTTCTGCTGGCATTCCTCTCAAAACAAAAATGTCAGTTGCCAGATTCCCAAACATTTTTGCTGGAGAAACATTCCATGAAGGATAACAGACATCAAATTGTAACAGATAAATAATTTATTAAGCAATTTCATGCTCCTCGCATGATGAGCCTTACATGTTTTTGGACACTAAATGTTGGCTAAAGTTTGCGAAATTGCTCAGTTTTGCTGGAGACACATGCATCAATACATAACAGATATCAAATTGTTACGGATAGATAATTTATTTAGAAATTTCATGTTCCTTGAAGGATGAACCTTACCTGTTTTGGACACTAAATATTGGCTGAAATTTGCTAAGTTGCTAAGTTTTGCTGGAATACATGCAATAATCCATAGAAGATATCAAATTCTAACCGAAGGATCATTTATTGAGCATTTTCATGCTCCTCAGAGAATGAACCTTTCCTGTTTTGGATGCTAAATGTTGGGTAAAGTTTCCAAACAAAATATGTCAGTGTAATTCATAGATTATAATATAATTTGCTGGAAAAAAAAACAAGTTTTATCAAAGATGAAAAATGCCATATTTAAGCCAATAACATACATTTATTTGTGGCGCAATTAGCACTGTTTTAAGGTGCGGTATCATGAGTAGTGGTTTATAAACTGCTATTATGACTCAGTAAAAGATCACAGGTTAGTGTATTTGTATTGTATGTATTGGTACTAATATTATTAAAGTAATCTGAGTTAAAATATATATATTTACTCTATCTGGCATATAGCTTTTCTTCCTCTTTCTTACCTGTCATCCTTCTTTTTCTTCTTCTTCTTGTCCTTGTCGTCATCCTTGTCTTTGCCCTTGTCCTTTCCTTTGGCATCTCCCTTCTTCCCTTTAGTCTCCTCTTCCTCCTTCTCTCCTTTCTTTCCTCCCTTCCCTCCTCTTCCTTTCTTTCCTTTCGGAGCATCACTGTCCTCCTCGTCACTGTCCTGGGCTTTGCCTCCTTTCTTCTTGTTGGCTGCACCTCCTCGTTTCCTCTTTGGAGCTTCGTCCTCACTGTCGTCATCGTCGTCATCACCACGTTTCTTGGCTGGTTTCTTCTTGTTCGCTCCCCTTCGTCCCCTGGGAGCTTCATCTTCCTCCTCGTCCGCCTCATCCTCGTCATCGCTGGCTGGTTTCTTGCCTCGGCCTCGTCCTTTTGCACCTCCTCTTCCAGCCGCCTGCCTCCTGTTGTTTCTCCTCTGGGCCACACCGTCTACATTATACAACACATGTGGCACCACATTTGATCTTCTAGACATTTGATCAGACTCAGCTGCTCATTGTTTCATGAAATGCTGTTTTATCGACTCACCATCACTGTCGCTCACCTCCCCGTCTATCTCTATCCCAACTGAAGACAGAAAAACACAATACACACAATCAAATATTCAGCGTGTTCAACAAACCTTGAGAACATCCATCTGTATCATTTCTTCTATTAGAATCCTGTTCAACAGTAAGCATTTCAGAAAGAAATTTCAGTAGTTTGGCATCCAAAATGTCAGATTTTGTCAAACCAGTTTAAGTCTACTTAAGGAGTCATGGCTCTCGAGATGGCAATCGACAGTTTTCCACTACAGGAACTAGTTCTGGTTTTAGAGAAACATTAAGTGCAGGAACCACCCCTGTAGAACCTCTTTTGGGGCTCTTTTCAAGGAGAAAGTCACTAATCAAAGGAAGGTATACTTCTTAAAGACCTGGGTCTCAAAATTGATTGGTTGAACTCAAAGACAAACGCTGATTGGTTAAACTTGGAGAGGAAAACAATGTTTTCCTTGAGTGATAGTCTTGTCTTCTCTACCACCATTTTCAATGTAAAATTCACCCTTAAATTTAACATAATAATCCCTCTATTCTATTATATATTCTATTTTCTATTATATTATATATGTACTCATAAAACTGAAGTAATAGAACTACTGTCTGTTGTTGTTTTGGCAAATTCTGAGTTAAAATTGCAACAAAAAGGCTGAAATGGTCAATTATGGGGTTGTTCCAGTAAAAGTTCAAACAACCCTTTATGGTGAAAAGCTAAACCTAATGTCACTATCTGTCTCACTCCGCCACTTTCCACCATCTCCAATTGTTGGATTCTTATTCTCAATATAATGAACTGTAATAACTTTGTTGATGCCTTAATTCTTCAAAATTAGTTTATTCTGAATTTGCTAATGTCAACATGCTAAGCTAAGATGCTGGACATGTCAGAACTGCAACCGTGAGCATGCTAGCAAAGTGTTGTTAGCATTTACTGCAAAGTAACGTCTTCAGTAAACTCAGGTGTGTTATTGCTGTTATTGCAGTATGTTTTCATTTAGAGTTTTCTTTCTTCTTGGACGTTTCTTCTTTCTCATGGATGGGTCACAGCTTTTGAACAAGTAATATCTTTCTCAAGAGCAAGAGTCAAACGGATCAAAAGTGTCAGGTCACCCAGAGAGTTCCTGTTTGCTTGGTGAAGTCCCTCAGGTACTGAATTCCCTGATTTGTGTGATCACTTGCTTTTGTTGGAGCCTCGGAAAGACTTGAGATGGTCCACCGCACTCTAGAGTTCCACAACTCAACCTGGGAGAATTCAGTTGTAGGCATGGTTGGCAGCTGTTTGGTGTTCCACTCAATTGTTCTGTACCTGAGCAGTAAGTTATATCTAACCCATCATGTGGTAGGTGAGAAATTATTTTAATCATTTTTTAAAAAAAAAAAACGTTCCCTTCAAAGCATATTTGAGAAGGTAGTTTAGTTGTATAGGAATGCAATTTTGTGGAGACTGGGATGGCTAGAGCTGCTATAAGGGACGAACTCACCACTTAAACACTTAAAGAAATCTTAAATAGAAATGAGTGGAAGGATTCCATAATACCAAAGATGGCAGTTTTTTCTCCCCAAAAATATCCAGCCAATCATCTTGTAGCACGAACCTAGGCCTAGTCATGTAAAATTGTTGACAAAATAGTGGAAGCATAACCTGTTGTAAAAAAGAAAACCACACATTTTAAACCTCATTGTTTGTGCAAAGTCATGCAACGTGTTCAGCAGACATCCATTATTTATGTCCCAGTGAGCACTGAAATTGCTGTTAAGCTTCTCTCCTCATTCATTTAGATAGAGGACCAGGTCTTGTTAGCCCAGATGAATTGGTGGAAACCAATGGAACCAAATGGAGAACCTTTAATGGCAGCTACACACTAAGAAACACTTTGGTCCTGTAGTGGAAAGCCAAAGTTCCATGACTTGACTCCACAACTTTGGCATTTAAACATTTAAGATGATAGCTGCTCACAAAGGAGTTTAAATCCACAGTGAAGTAAATAGATTGTGCATTTTAGAACAGAAAATGCTCGTACAAACTTGTTTTACACAGAAAACCACAACTTAAATCATTACAATCTACAAAAAACCCCCAACTCCTCCAGTCCTCTGATCTTTAACTCACCTTCGTCCATTTTTGCGGCGTCACTTTTCCTTGGCATGATGAATAAAAATAAAAAGTCTCTCTGTCCTGGTGTCCTCTGCTGCTTCCACCCTCTAACTATCCATCCGTCCGGCTGCCTCGGCTTCCAGCCAGCACCAGACTCAGGTATCTGAAATCGCCGTCACTATGGCGACTGCTGCATGTGACCTGCCGTTGACAGGTGCAGCAGATTCTGGAAAGCAAAGGTGATCCTCGTGACTTATCAAGCAGAAAAGATGCATCATTCTCCCTGAGCTGAGGCCTTTATATTTAAATGTATCCACATGGAGGTGATGATAAACAGCTGGAGGTCAGCGCAGTGGTTAAGATCAGGTTTAAGATGATTCTAAGAGGTGCAGTGAGGATTTAATCTGCATTTAGCTTAATGGTTTCTCCCTAAACGAAGGTAAAGAACCACATTATCATCCAAAGTGGCCTGAAACACTCTCACCCGTCTTGTTATTAGAGACGGCAGCAGAAGACCAGACGACCTAAAGATTTAATGAAGGTGTGGGTTTCTCATCAGTGGATCCCTTGCTCTGACCTGGAGACACGTTTTTTTAGTGTTTAACAGGAATACAGCAGATACAGCAGCTTCAGCGACTTGTGCAGGAAAGCGTGCAGAGCGACACCTCCGAGCCTCATTAAATAATAGAGTAGAGCTCATTTTTCACATTTAAATGATTCCATTACACGCCTGTCGGTTCCCACAGGTGAGATGATCGCAGCCTTTAAGCCCTGTGCTGAGTCCAGGTGATGTTTTGTTTTACAGAATGTGAACACAGGTGATCAACAAGCTGATGCATTTGATGGTAAAATGTAAGATCCTCCATTACTACTGCTATTTGTAACATTTTTGATTGTATATTTTACAAGTGAATGTCAAATGTATATAATTTTCTATACAGTATGTGGCTTGTGAGCAATAGTTCTTTGCTAGTCCTTTTCCATCTTTTTCTAAATGAATTAGATTTTTTTGGTCACTTGTTGGCAGCAAAAACAGAAGTTTAACAGATATAACTCGAGTTTAATGAATATGTTAAATACTCCTAGCTTTTAACTAGTCATTGTCAGCATTAAAACCATCATTTTGCATGTTGTTTGGGTCAATTTTGGTAGTTTTATCTCCCTGTGGTTGTTTTTAAGACAATTTTATGTCTTGTTTTGGACATTCAGTGCTTTTAGCATTTTGTTTGGGCTATTTTGTATTTTGTTTTGGACATTTTGAGTGTGGCTTTAGCCATTTTACATCTGGTTTTGGTCATTTAATGTCTTATTTAAGATATTTTTAGGTCATTTTGAATCTTGTTTGGGAAAATTTGGCCATTTGTCTCTCCTTATGTTTATTTTCAATCACATTTTGGTCATTGTGTGTCTCTTTGGGGTAGTTTTGCACCTTGTTTTTGCATTTTTTGGCATCCTTGTGGTCATTTTGGATCTTGTTCTTTAAATTTGGATCATTTTTTCATCTCCTGTGGATGTTTTTAACATAATTTTATGTCTTGTTTTGGACGTTCAGTGCTTTCATGTTTTGTTTGGGTCATTTTGCATTTCTGTTGGGAAATCTTTGGCCATGTTGCATCTGGTTTTGGTCATTTTATGTCACGTTTTGGACATTTTTGGTGTCCTTGTGGTCATTTTATGTCTTGTTTTCTACATTTTGCCCACTTTCCTGTCCTGATGTTTATTTTAAAGCTAACTTTGGTCATTGTGTGCCTCTTTGAGGTTGTTTTGTACCTTGCTTCGAGACATTTTTAGTGTCTTTGTTTTCATTTTGCATTTTGTTCTATAAATTTTGGTCATTTTTATCTCCTTTTGGTCGTTTTAAATATATATATTTTTGTCTTGTTTTGGACATTCAGTGGTTTTCGCATCTTGTTTGGGTCTTTAACATTTTTTTGCACATTTTGCATCTCGTTTTGGACATTTTGAGTCTATCTTTGACCATTTTGCCATTTTGTTTTGGTCATTTTATACCTTGTTTTGTACATTTTGACCATTTACCTCTCCTTGTGATTGTTTATAAGCTTACTTTGGTCATTGTATGTGTCTTTGGGGTCGTTTTGCATGTTGACCTTTAAATTTTAGTCATTTTTCTCTTCTTGTGGTTGTTTTTAATATAATTGTATGTCTTGTTTTGGACAGTCAGTGCTGTTTGCATCTTGTTTGGATCAATTTGCTTTTCTTTCTGGAAATTTTGAGTGTATCTTTAATCATTTTCTATCTGGTTTTAGGCATTTTATGTCTTGTTTAGGACATTTTTGGTGTCTTTGTGGTCATTTTATATCTTGTGTTTGTACATTTTGGGCAGCTACCTATCATGCTGTTACATTTAAAGATATTTTCAAATCAGAGTTCCTGGTTTTGTTTATGTATAACGTGTCATTTGATATCTGTGATCCTGATGCAAATTTCTAAATGCCTTCAAACACCATCAGATGTTGTTCAATCAATATTTCATGCATGAATAACATAAAAATGTTAATATATCAGGTCTAGAAGGTGCTGTAATCTGACTTTACATCTGTCAAACATTCAGTATTAAGTATAATTTATAGTCACACCTTGTAATGTTTAGTTTAAAGTGAGTTTTCACACTGAAGATGTCCTTATTGATGGACTTAGTCTTAAGTTTTGAAAATTTCTTCAAGATTTTTATAAATCTACATGATCCGTGCACTCTGTTTCCATTACATTAAGGAGCTTACAGTCATGTTTATGGTCTTGTTCTAATCTTAGTGTATGTTACATGGGTTTATATGTTTCTGTTGTGCCACCTAGTGGTTAAATCTTCGTGACGCCGACGGTTCTAATCCTCTGACATGAACTCTGTATGCCACCTTTAAATACAGACACGTCACTGTATGGATAATCGGATTCTAAGTTCAGGAAATAATGTTAAGTAATGATTTAAAAGTGTGTTTCTGTGTATTACTCTTCATGAAGGAATTTTAGACATAAAAAACTGAATTTATCTGTAAAATCAGGGGGAAAAAATGTTCTTTTATCAAAGTTCATACAGTAGGAGGAGTGTCACACACAATTTTCACACAAAAAACCCATTTTGTGTCTTTCTGTTGCACCATTTCTGAAAATGCGTCTAAAACTGACGCAGTCACTCTGACTTTAGCCACTCTGTTAGTAGTGATTTATCTGTTTTCTCTGTGCAGTAGGAGTTTTACATAACTGGTGCTAATGTAACTAATGAAACTCTTGTTTTATTCAACATCTTTTTTATGCATACACATATGAAAATTACTGATTTAAAAGCACCGGATCTTTAAATGTTTCCTGAACATCCTCAGAAAGATCTTGACCTTTCTTTGCCTCCATATTTCATTTGCAGATTACTCAGAAGTGAAAGCTTTGACACCTTCTGTCCTCGTTTCTCTGCAGATTACTCAACACTCATTACGATGCATGGCTGTTGGAGCGGAGCCCTGAATTAAAAACCGTCGGCCTGCTTTAGATGCTTTTTCCTGCAGAGAACCGTTCTGCTGGTTTGTCAAAGCCTCAGACCTGCAGTGAACACGAGCATTACGTAAACTGAAGAGGCTCAACTTTCACTTTGTCTGAGTGCAGTCGTGGTTTTTCTGCAGAGAGGTAATTCAGTGGAGAGATTTATTTCTGTGTAATGCAGCACTTATGGAACATTTGTTGGGCTTCACAGCTCTCACTTTACTTCAAAATTCATCTGACAGCAGCAGCAGCTTCTACCTGCTTTAGGAGCAAAAGTGAAAAATACTAAGATATATTATCCTGAAAATGAATTAATAGATTTGGTTCTCATGATCAAGACTTAAAACTCAGTGAAAGTGGAAAAATAATAATATCTAATATTTTTATCACATTTTTTCCCCTTTAGGCTCTAAGAGTTACTTGAAATAAAAATGACACTGAACAAGTAATAATATTTCATCTGAATAAATGCTTTGGCTGATAAGTGACACAATCAATACTGTATTAATAAAATTATGAATTTACCATTAATAATATGTAATGTAAATAATTTTCCAGTAAAACAACATTGACATGGTTTAAACTAAACAGCATCTAAAGGGCTAAAATCCTGAAAATAAATAAATATTTGGAATATATTATCAGGATGTCTTAATTATTAATGAATAATCTGGTAGTTCTGATGAAGACTAAAATCTACATTCAATTAATTTGAAAATAATGTTAATATATAACATTTCTATGACAGTTTTGTTTGTTTTTGAGGAGGACATTTCTGTCTTTGAGGTCCTAATTGTGTTTTTTTTTATTATGACACTGTTGAAAAAAACAATTCAAATGTCAGAATCAACATTGTAGCTAATTATTGACAGATTTCAGACTGAAAATTGAATAAAGAATTTACCACTAGTTATCTGTAAAACTATTTTTTGTGCTCTTTTTCATTTAAAAACAGCACACAGTAGTGTCGGTCTAAATCTGCTAATTCAGGGTGAATTCAGACGGCAGCAGTGAGTAAAGCTGTGCGCTTCTTTCCTTTCTTAAGTGGGACAGATATGCTGTGAATCTGGGCTAAATCGAGGATTTTCACACACAAAAAAAACACAAAACACAACAAACCAAGTGACAAGTAAGTTAATCTGTGGACAGATTTTTAGATTTAAAGGTTTATCTGCTGCAAACTGAACTAAGAACAAACTGAGAACTGGTCGAACAACAGAAGCAGTCTCTTAACCCACTTGTTGGAATTACTAGAATCTTATTCCTGAAAGTTTTGCACATTTTTAGAAATTTGGGGATTTTCTATGCTGAATGTTTGGAATTTTTTCAAACAAGGAAGCAATATTTTTGGTGCCTGTAAAAGCAGACAACAGGAGGGTTAATATATAATACTTACTAAGCAACATTATGATGCAGATTTTAGAAGAACACATTTTTGGCGTTTCTAAATCTGATACTGCCTGTAATTTTTGGAGTACGTTTGTTTATTTGTCAGATAAGGTAAACTAACTGTTAATAAAACTATTTAACTGTGGCTAACTCAGGACTATTCACACTCAAACTGCCACCAGAGAAACAGCAAGGCTCCATAAATAACCTGCTGTACCCACTGACCAGATAAACCTGGTGGTGGTCAGAGTTTTCTCTGGACTGCAGACTATTTCCACGTATCCTGGAGGTGGTGGGGGAGGCTGCCGTCCGTGTTGGTGGTGTTTTCTTGTGCTGATGAATGAGGACGACGTCCACGTGTGTCTGTATGAAAACATCCAGCAGCAGCAGCAGGCGTCATAACGTGACCCGAGGCTGTACTCGCTGCTGCAGATCCAGTTTCCCTGCAGGGACCAGAGTCACATGGAGCTGGATGTCAGCTGGACGCTCTGCAGAACGTCTCAGCCAGTTCGAGGAAACTTTGGTTTATGCGTCAGGTAAAAGCTCAGTGGAGTGTTTTTAAATAGATATAGACGGTGCTCTGACCCTCCTGTGGTGAAGTGTGACTGAATTTCCCTTCGGGGATGAATAAAGTGATTGACTGTTTTATTCTGGAAAATTTGATTAAACCCTCCTGTTGTCTTCATTTATGATACCACAAAATAGTTTCCTTGTCTGAAAAAAATTGAAAAATTCAGCAAAAATATTCCCCAAATTTCTAAAAAAAAAATAAAATTGCAAAAACCTTCAGGAAGAAAATTCCAATAATTCCTTAAAAGTTTCCCTTTAAAGTTTAATTTGAAAAAAAACTCCCCAAATTTGGCAAGAAAATTCTTTTAAACATTTTCAAAACAATTAGTAAAAACCTTCCAAAAAATCCTGAAAATATCTAAAGTGATGACATATATATTAGTAAAACTTCTAATATTTTCTTGAAGAACATTCACAAAAAAAAAAATCTACCAAAATCATCAATGAGCCTTTCAACACCATAAGCTAACAATGTAGCATTAGAACACAGGAGTGAAAAAAATATGTTCTTTAAAAAATAAGGACATTTCTAATGATTCCAAACTTTTGAAGGGTAGTGAAGGTCCCAGTGAAATTGCTGTCAAAGTTCTCTCCCCATTCATTTAGATAAAGAACCAGGTCTTGTTAGCCCAAAGCAATTGGTGGAACCCAAAGGAACCCAAAGGAGAACCTTTATTGGCAGCTACACACTGAGTAACACTTTGGTCCTGTAGTGGAAAAACACCAACGTTTCCATGATGTGACTCCACATCTCTGGCGTTTAAGCATCGGTTTTAAAGTGGTAAATGCTCACAAGGGAGGTTAAATCCACAGTGAAGTAAATAAAATGTGCATTTTGAAGAAAAATTACTCGTACAAACTTGGTTTTTTTAGATATTCCATTAAAATCAGCCGTTTCCAGCTAGAACAGTCATTTACTACATTAATATCGAGACTGTATTTCTGATTCATTTAATGTTTTCATTGAAAAAAAATGCTTTTCTTTCAAAATAAGGGCATTTCTAAGCACTTAACTGTCTTTGCACAGCGAAAAGCAACATTTTAAATCAAACTGCATCCTTTAATTATGAATGTTTCCATCAAAAAGGCCCACCTTTTTTTTTTTGTTGCCACGGCAGAAAAAATGATGACATCTCTAAATTACCCCAAATTTCTGAATGGTAGTGTATATTCATATTATCTGGACATTTTCTCTGTCTTGTCAAGATCCCTAATATCTATACAATCTAACTAAACTTTTCTCAAAATAAAGAGTAACAAACATTTCATCCTTCCCAAAAAATTCCACTCAAAAAGCAAGTTTGTGTTTTCAAATTGGCGGAATATTTTAGTTTAATGCTGCATTGCTGCCAGTTCTTATGCATTTATAATCCACACATTTACATTATCTATAGAGCTATTGACTTTTTAAAAAAAGATTTTCACTGTCCCAGATGCTTAACATGCCTACAAAACTTTTCATTCCACCCAAAAATTCCACTCAAAAACCTGGTTGTTCCCCCCCCCCCACAATTGGAGTAAATTTTAGCCTGGATTTCTGATTCATTTAATGTCATCTTCATCGAAAGAAAAAGTGCTTTTCTTTCAAAAATAAGGACATTTCTGAGTGACCCCAAACTTTGGAACGGTGGTGTATGTAGCATTTCCTTTTTGCTGAGTCATTTAGAAGAACGTGTTTTCTGTTTCGTTTTCTTTCTATACATGCAATAATGTAATTTTCCAGAGGAAGCTGTGCAACGTCTGAATGTCCATGTATGACGACATCTGTGCAATACCAACAGTATTTACGTATATTTTCACTTTCTACTGATGTTCTTACACGTCTGCTGACCTCTTCTGCTGCTGAAATTGTTGTTGGATCAATAAAGGCTCATCTCATTTATCTGTTGCAAATCATTTCAAGATCCCACCCAGGGACTGTGCAAATTTGATACAAAGAGTTGAATTTCTGAGTTTGATCAATGACCAGAGAAATAGATCAGTAACCAAACTCATCCACGGAAGAGAAGTAAACAAGAAATGTTCCAACAATTAGCAGGAAAATGTGCATTAAACACTAAGATTTTGTCTCTTCTATTCGCATTTTTCTCAGGATATTTGAGTTATTTGTACACCCAAGCTTATAGTTTGGACTGAACTGGAAGACAGCGGCATCAGATGAAGGGCCATGAACCCCTTATGGTATATTTGTGAACATAATTTATTTACGTTGTACAATTTATTCTGTTTTATTGGAAGATTACGCGCACTGCAGTATATAAATAAAGAGGTTTGTACAAACTTGCATAACTAAAGGGTAGAAAACAAAAAACACACAGATTAAGCAGCCAGACCAAAACAAAAAAAGGAAAAAGAAACAAAATCAACAAAAAAAAAAAAAAGGTAAAATTATCAATAACCTACTGGTCTCACTAAGTCACCGCAGCACAAACCGTTAGCCTCGTATGACACGCAGCGCTGCCAACGCCGCGGAACCACCAAAGTCACATTAAAAACAGAAGAAAACATTCAATAGTGAAGTAAAAGACAAACATGTTAGTGGAGCTAAACCCTTCCAAAGGCTACTCGTCGTACAACAACACGCCACTTCTCTGGAGAACAAAAGGAAAAGCAAAATAATGCTGGAAAACAGCCGGGCGATGTGTTCCTCGATGGACGGGTTTTGAAGACCGAAAAGATAAAGAAAACGGAGTCCACAGGCGGTCCATCCAGAGCAGAGAGCCACAGCGTCATCAGCGGCAGAGGAAAAAGTCAAAAAACAACAACTTTTTCCTTAGAGTCTAGCAACAAGTCTGAGCTGTGATTCCGGTGGCACAGAGAAGCATTTTCAGATCGATAAAAACCTCCAGGAGTTGAGGCCAAACACAAAAACAAAGCAAGATATCCATTTTTTTTGCTACTCAAGCCAGCAGAGAGCAAGCACGGCCGAGATTTCGCCGTCAGCCGACAGCAGGAACAGTTTCCAAACAGGCTCCAAGAGTCCAAGCCCTTTTCTCCCCCCCCCCCAAACAGAGCTCAAGCGATTTCAGGAGGAAACAGACTCATCTTTTTTTTTTTTCCTTCGCCTCCCATCACCTTCATCCTCTCATACAGCATTTCTTTGTTCAACACACCCCTGCAAAAAAACAAAAAACTCACACACAAACAAGAATGAAAGCTGAAAATAGATGTGAACTTTTCATGCACTGTGGAGGGAAAAAAACCCATCCTGAATGTGTAACGAAGGAACGAAAAACAAAAACAGATCCTTCAGGGAGAAGGTCGGGCTCAAGTCCACGTCTGAAAGCCTCTCGGTGTTCACAGTCCTCCTCATATTCTCTGGATCTTGTCGGCCACCACGACGGGGTTCTCTTTGCGGATCTTGGCGGCAGCTTCGGCTTTGTAGTCGTACGGACAGTTGTGCTTATCGGAGTAACGGTGGAGTCCACAGAACAGATTCCCACAGCGGCAGTCGAAACCTGAGACGCAGCAGACGGAAAGACAATCCAATCAAAACCGAAAACACATCAGGTGGAGGCAGACAAACTGTCACACATCGACTGAAAAGAAATACAGAAATATTTTCACTTGAACCTCTCATGAAAACGTTTCTATGGCTCCAACATACACTCAACTTCTGGGAAATCTGAAATAAATACCATTATTAACCCTGAATGATGTTATTTTAATTTTGGCTTTTTGCATGTTGTGTAAATAGCGTTCCAACTACAGATAGAACGATTATAACTGACCTTCTTCTTCTTCTTTTCCTTTCGGCTTTTCTCTTCAGGGGTCGCCACAGCCAATCAATTGCCTCCATCTAACCCTGTCTGCTGCATCTTCTTCTCTCACACCAACTACCTTCATGTCCTCTTTAACCACATCCATAAACCTCCTCTTTGGTCTTCCTCTAGGCCTCCTGCCTGGCAGTGGGAAACTCAGCATCCTTCTACCAATATATTCACTCTCTCTTCACTCACCCTTATTAAAGCAGACATTATGAATGACAGGCTCTCTGGTGTCACATCCTGATAAAACATTACCTGTGTGTCTCCATTACCAATAAACATCATCAGCCATAAAAACCCCATGTTAGTCAATTCCTGCTCTCATGAAAATGTTATGGCTCCAACATACCCTCAACTTCGAGGAAATCTGAAATCAATCCCAACACTAACCTTAAACTGTGTCTTTCTATTTCCTTTTTGCTTTTTGGTGCAGTAGATGTAGTTATACAACTGCCATTTTTCCAGGTAAATCAGCCATTGTGGAACTTATAAAGTGTATTTACTGTTCTGCTGTAGGCCGATGAGATATTCTTTGCAGTGAAATTGCTCTCGTTTGTCCAGATTTAATCGCCACGTAGCAGCAGCTCAGAGCAATTAGGCTGCAGACTGGAGTCCAACCACAGTAAACATTCCCGTCCGAAAACCTGAGTTGTAACTTCTCAGAAAACAGCGACTCAAACTTTACTCCTACGACATTAAACCGGTGATCGGTGGCGTGTCTTACCTGTAAAGCCAACCTTCTTGCGACACATGAAGCAGCGGTTCTTCTTGGGCTTCGGGGGCTCTGGGGATTTGGACTCTTCACTGCCAGCAGTGGAGGGGTGAGGGGTCGAGACGGTGGGCTGAGTCACCACTGGAACACAAACAAAAGCATTTCACTCACTGCTTAGTCACCAAACTGAGGTATCACACGTCTGGCAGTAAAAAATACAAGGCATTTCTTAGACTACAAGCTTTTTATGTGCATGTTTACCGTGCAAAGCAGACATTTTTTTTGCAATACGGCACATTTTTTAAACTTTACACTTAAAATAACAGCGATAAACAGTTAAAATGACAGAAAAAGTGACTGTTTTCAAAGTAGAATTTAATCTGTCATTTTAAACATATTCAATGCACAGATGTGCCCAGTGAAGTGGCTACACAGAGTATACTCAACAAATAACAGTGTCAGTAATAATAACCGTCTTCACCTGGCTCTGCGAGCTCTGCTTTGCTTCCTGATGCTTCTTTCTCCTCAGAGGACAGACTCATCTCTGTCATCTGCTGTGTTACTGATATGGCAGTTGAAATTCCACTGTGGAGGATTAAAAAAAAAGGAAAACACAATAAATAAGAAGCTTAATGTTGCAACAGAGTGAGTTCATCCCATTTGTTGTATACATGCATACACTACTGTTCAGAAATTTGAGGTCACTTGGAAATATCTTTATGTTTGAAAGAAAAGCAGATTTTTTTCTATGTTTCTTTCATTAAATTACTCAGAAATTCAGCCTACACATAGTTAATGTGGTAAATGACTATTCTAGCTGGAAATGGCTGATTTTTTAATGGAATATCTCCATAGGGGTACAGAGGAACATTTCCAGCAACCATCACTCCTGTGTTCTAATGCTACATTGTGTTAGCTAATGCTGTTGAAAGGCTCATTGATGATTAGAAAACCCTTGTGCAGTTATGTTAGCACATGGATAAAAGTGTGAGTTTTCATGGAAAACATGAAATTGTCTGGGTGACCTCAAACTTTTAAAAAGTAGTGAACATAACTTTCTTCATCTGCTGAAGATACAACAGAGGATGTGTGAGCAGCTTTTAGGGTATCTTTCCAATAGAAATGTGTTTATACTGCAAGTTCAGAAATATAACTGTTGATGGCACCAACTTCACAAATGTTAATGTTTGATAATGTTTTCTTAAGATGCCATGCAAGGAAAAGCTCTCATCCCTTAAATGTCAGGCATATTGTGCACTCAATTTATGTTTGGAGAACTGAATCCTGCTGTATAATTCCCGCTCACCTGAGAGCCTCGGTGACGGCAGCAGCGTCGGCCGAGGCGGCGGCGGCCTCAGCTGCCACCTCTGCAGCAGCGACTGCAGCGGCCGCGGCATTGTTCAGCGTGGCCTCTAACCTCTGGATGGCAGAAGCCTCAGATGTGGGGCTGCTGCTGCCGCCTGAGGGGAGGAAAGAAAAAAGAAAATCACAAAACGTGCCACAGTCAGACTCCAGAGACAAAAGCCGGGCGGCTGGAAGACACAAAGAAAGAAAGTAAACTGTGACAGGCACAGCAGGCCTCACCCACGGCGCTCAGAGAACCGACTCCTCCATTGTTCTGTCTCGATAGGTGCTCCTTGTGGCACACAGAGCACATGCCATTAGTCCTGGGGTTGCCATAGAAACCACAGCCGGTGGCACAGAGCATAGGAACCGGGCTCTGATTGGTCTCCTGGGCCATAGCTTTGTCTGCAACCTGGTGAGCTGACCTGGCGACACAAACAAAGACACAACCGTTAGCACAGCTGTTAGCATAGTTTACTGCAACTGTGTCTTTACTTTAAATCACTGCACCTTAAAATGTGTAAATACTGTACACTGACTTTTGGGTTTGCATTGAGTATTTCTATAGATATTAAAATTAGAAGTTTTTTTTGTTTATAGTATTGTAGAGCACGCTTTTTATATACTACCCTTTAATGTTAATGTTGTTACTAACCTGCCTGTTTTATTTTTGCTCCGGCTTCCTCCCACAGTCCAAAAATATCCGTCCATCCATTCTCTATACACCGCTTTATCCTCACTAGGGTCGCGGGGGTGCCGGAGTCTATCCCAGCTGACTCGGGCGAAGGCAGGGGACACCCTGGATAGGTCACCAGTCTGTCAGAGGGCTACATATACAGACAAACAATCACACTCACATTCACACCTATGGGCAATTTAGAGTAACCAGTTAACCTCAGCATATTTTTGGACTGTGGGAGGAAGCCGGAGTACCCGGAGAAAACCCACGCATGCACAGGGAGAACATGCAAACTCCATGCAGAAAGATCCCAGGCCCACCCTGGGATTTGAACCAGGGATCTTCTTGCTGCAAGGCAAAAGTGCTAACCACTACGACACTGTGCAGCCCACAGTCCAAAAATATGCTGAGGTTAATTGATCACTCTAAATTGCCCGTAGGTGTGAATGTGACTGTCTGTATATGTACACAAGTGGACAAAATTGTTGGTACCCCTCAGTTAAAGAAGGAAAAACCCACAATTCTCACTGAAATCACTTGAAACTCACAAAAGTAACAATAAATAAAAATTTATTGAAAATTAAATCATCAAAAACAGCCATCACTTTTGAATTGTTGATTAACATAATTATTTAAAAAAACAAACTAATGAAACAGGCCTGGACAAAAATGATGGTACCTCTATAAAAGATTGAAAACTATTTGACCAGAGTGACATGATTAACTCAGGTGTGTCATTTAATTGACATCACAGGTGTTTCCAAACTCATAATCAGTCAGTCTGCCTATTTAAAGGGAGACAAGTAGTCACCCTGCTGTTTGGTGAAAAGGTGTGTACCACACTGAACATGGACAACAGAAAGCGAAGGAGAGAATTGTCCCAGGACATCGGAAAAAAAATGATAGACAAACATCTTAAAGGTAAAAGCTATAAGACCATCTCTAAACAGCTTGAAGTTCCTGTGACAACAGTGGCTCATATTATTCAGAAGTTCAAGACCCACGGGACAGTAGCCAACCTCCCTGGACGTGGCCGCAAGAGGAAAATTGATGACAAATTGAAGAGACGGATCATTGGAATTGTATCCAAAGAGCCCAGAGCAACCTCCAAAGAAATTAAAGGTGAACTCCAAGGCCAAGGTACATCAGTGTCAGATCGCACCATTCGTCGTTGTTTGAGCCAAAGTGGACTTCATGGGAGACGACCAAGGAGGACACCACTGCTGAAAAAAACTCATAAAAAAGCCAGACTGGAATTTGCAAAAATGCATGTTGACAAGCCACAAAGCTTCTGGGAGAATGTCCTTTGGACAGATGAGACCAAACTGGAGCTTTTTGGTAAGGCACATCAACTCTATGTTCATAGACTCAAAAACCAAGCATACGAAGAAAAGAACACTGTCCCTACGGTGAAACATGGAGGAGGCTCAGTAATGTCTTGGGGCTGCTTTGCTGCATCTGGCACAGGGTGTCTTGAAAGTGTGCAAGGTACGATGAAATCTGAAGACTATCAAGGCATTCTGGAGAGAAATGTGCTGCCTAGTGTCAGAAAGCTTGGTCTCAGTCGCAGGTCATGGGTCTTCCAACAGGACAACGATCCAAAACACACAGCCAAAAACACCCAAGAATGGCTGAGAGAAAAGCGTTGGACTATTCTAAAGTGGCCTTCTATGAGCCCAGATCTGAATCCCATTGAACATATGTGGAAGGAGCTGAAACATGCCATTTGGAGAAGACACCCATCAAACCTGAGACAACTGGAGCTGTTTGCTCATGAGGAGTGGGCCAAAATACCTGTTGACAGCTGCAGAACGCTCATTGACAAATACAGAAATCGTTTAATTGCAGTGATTGCCTCAAAAGGTTGTGCAACAAAATATTAAGTTATGGGTACCATCATTTTTGTCCAGCCCTATTTCATAGTTTGTTTTTTTAAATAATTATGTTAATCAACAATTCAAAAGTGATGGCTGATTTTGATTATTTAATTTTCAATAAATTTTATTTATTGTTACTTTTGTGAGTTTCAAGTGATTTCAGTGAGAATTGTGGGTTTTTCCTTCTTTAACTGAGGGGTACCAACAATTTTGTCCACGTGTGTAGCCCTGTGACAGACTGGTGACCTGTCCAGGGTGTCCCCTGCCTTCGCCCGAGTCAGCTGGGATAGACTCCAGCACCCCCTGTGACCCTAGTGAGGATAAAGTGATGTATAGAGAATGGATGGATGTATAAAAGCTGCTGAATACTTGAATTTCCCCCTGGATTAATAAAATATCTAACCATCTATCTATCTGGGAAAAGCAACCTGAAGAAAGTATAAATACAGCTCCATAAAGAATTACTTTCAAAGCCACTGAGCAGGAAAATGGAAAACAGAAATGTACACTCCCTCAGAAACTATTCAGACACTGTGAAGATGATCAATAACCCTGGCTGAGAGCAGACACGATCGGTCTGATGACTTGCCAACCTCTGTGATAATCAATAAATCGCTTTTTCTCAAGTAAAACATTCCTACTTTTGCTTGAACTGGAGATTTTTTTTTAGCTAAACTGCGCTCAACTCTAGTTTAACTTCACTTAAAGGGGAACTTTGTTTTTTTTTCAGCCTGGGGTCTGTTTCCATATGTAATTTCATACATGTGAGTGATGGAGAAATGAATTTTCGACATAGCTCCAGTATTTAGCCAGGCAGGCAGCTTAGCAGCTCAGCTCGCAGCTCAGCTAGCGAAAAGTATGGGGCAAGAGGCCGCCCCGCGTCAAAGTCCGCCCTAACGTGCTTTTTTCCCCCACGCTGACCGGCTCGGATAGTCTTAATGAGTGTCCCACAACATACTAGAGATGAGAAATGAACGAAAACCTCCACATTACCTGGCGATGGCTCTTTGTTGTGGTTTGTATCCAAAGCTCAGGACGCTAGAACAATAGCTCGCGCCAAAACCATTACTTAATCATTATCAGCCATTAATGCATGCTTACATCCGACTTTGGCTTGTTTAGCTGCTGTACTAGATACCGTAATAAACACAATATATTCCAATTTGCACAGTAGGAAATCAGTGATCCCCACAGACAAAAGCCACTCTCTCTACCCAGTTAATCCTTCAGCAGCTGAAGGAAAAAAGCCACACAGTCCACTATGAGTCCTGAACAATATGCACTACAGGTAGACTCTTAATACAACAAGAAATAATTTCACTTGCATTGGATGCAAATTGCCACAAAAGCACACAACAAAAACTCAAAGTTTAGGCTGCATTAGCACAAAATTGGCCTCTTATCAGCCCAACTGGTGGCTTTCCTTGCTAGACATATTCAACGTGAAAAAAAAGGTCATTAAACATGATCAATATATTAAATTTAAAGCCTACATCATAAAAAAAAGGTTCTGTTATATCAACAACCTACCAGAACAATGAGATTTCAATACTTTAAGCTATGAAACTACAAAAACGTAAAATAGTTACTGGCACAAATTACTGATAATTGGTCACAAACTGAGCATCAAATTTGGGGTCAAAGAAGTTCATTCTGGGCCCTAGAATCAATGTACTATACATGACATAATAATCCCTACTGATGGTCAATTTATTGGCTTTTTTGGGGCGATTTAAGCCACATCTCTTCTTTTATAATCAAATGGGATAGCTCCAGTGTCATGACCTGCATGGAATGTCAGTCACAGGATAATAGTTTGAGGGTCATGTTGCAAACTATTCTAGTATTTAGCGGCAAATAAAGGCAGCCTCTTTGATCTTTGCTCACAAAGACAGCTGCTGATAAGACACTTAACTTACGGGTGTTTCGAAAATGATTTTGTAAAAATAAGCACAAATCTTCACTCTTCAAAGTCCTAAAAAGGGAGTCTGAAACTGAAAAATGTATCAAAACACCAGCGTCAGCATTAGTCATGTGATAAGTAGAAAACTCAACATTTATCATCAAGAATGTGCCTCTTAAAGACGAATATGTGTGTGTGTAAAGAACAGAAAGTTTCCCAAATCCTGGCACAAATGCTGCTTACTCCAAGTCCAAGCACAGCAGGTCATGTAAACATGAAGTTGCATCAGCCCTGCATCTTTCAAGGAAGTGGTGGGGATATTGCTTAAGGGGCACACAAGCTGTTTATCGTCTTTGTCAGAACACGGAGGGAACCAAAAAGCAAAATATTCACGCCACCAAGGTTCAGGTTCTGGTGAATTGCATCAGAGTCTTCCTCCTCTCCCCAAAACTGTCAATACAACACCACTGCAATCTGCAGCTTCACGTGTGCGAGCCTGCAGACTGCAGTGCTGCATGCAGCTCCGAGCTCACATGGACCTGTGGATGACTGCTTTCCACTGTCACAGGAGCGCAATGTGACACTGATCTTAAAGGCACACACACACACACACACACACACACACACACACACACACACACACACACACACACACACACACACACGTTACCTCAATACAGTAAGGCTGTGAACACGTCTATTTATAGACAACCTCAGGAGTCTTGCAGTCAGGGCTGCTGTCGTGCCAAGATGTGTATCCTAGTCGGAGCAAGTTTCTCCTTGTGAGGAAGCATTACCACAGCAGCCAAACCCCAGGAAGTTTGACGGAATAAACAGGAAGACAGAACAGATCCTCACATTTGTACACAAATCACCACGACACCTGTAGATCGAGTTGAGCACGTTTATCATAGAGACAAAAGGCAAAATGAGTCCACAACCCAGACGTGTTCGTTAGTGCGACTAACTAGCAACCTGGCTAACATCACCTTAAAGTTAGATGCTATAAATAACAAGAGCTACTTCCCCGCTCTTTGTTTAGTCAAGCTACTAACTAGTATCACCCATCTGAGCTACAGTCCTCGGTTGCTTCCTGACAACCATCGGGCCACCGCCGTGTTACTTCTACAAATCCACTGAGTCATGCTAGCAAGCTAATGTCTGCCTGCTAACGTTTAACGCTCGAAAACTCAATCACAAGTTACCATAGACATTTTTATAAGTGAGTCGTGTTGGAAAAGTTTAAAATATTAGTCAAGATACACATAATTAAAGCTCAGATCCTGCGGTTTGGTCCAACTGCTCGTAAGCTAGTTAGCCGCATCTCGTCGATTCCCTTTAATGTTAGCATGCTAGTGGCTAGTTAAAACACCACTGTTAGCACGGTTGTTTGCTTTGTCTTTGTTTTAGTTCCGTAGCCCATTTGTGCTACACAGAATGACATTAACCGACAAATAAGTGTGGCTTTATGTGTATTAAAACAAGACGTAAAATGTTTATTAAAACGGTTAAGCTAACAAAATAAATAAAAGTAAAAAAAACCCTCAGCGTAAGTTAGCCAACGGGATGCAGTAAACTTAAATAGATACTGGAAGAGCTGCTAGCAGATTAACATTAGCCAAGTTAAATATAGATGTCTACTTTCAGACAGATTGAAACGACAAATATATTAAAGTTAATCTTAGGGGTAATCAGTAGATATTATCTTGTTGGGAAAGTTAAAGTAATTTAATGTACAATCACGTAGTTGGAGAAGAAAAGTTTTCGTCGACACGTGTTAAGTTAACAAAGTGGAGTATATTGTCAATCCTCGCTAGTTAACCGAGGTAATTATACACCAATGTCGAGACCGTTTGGTTAAAAAAAATGTGCCTTTAAGAGAGTTTTTAGTAGTTTTTAGCGCAAACTTCCTAAACACCGCGTAAGCTAACTGGCTACGGTTAACTACTTACCTTCTTTGTCAAAGAAATGTCGATTGTCCGGAGAGTTTTTTTTCCCCCCAAATTGACTGAACAACCTGTTTAATCTGGGAGCGAACTAACTAGGGCCGTCTAGGAGATTGGTCGCTTGTGTCTCTTCTCCTCGGTCTTCTCGGGGAAATGTGTGGGCTCCTGTCCGCCTCGGGCTGCTAGCTACTCGGCTGACGTCCTCCTGCTCCCATCTGTTTTGTTTTACGTGCTGCGTTTACGTCCTCTCTGTCGCCGGCGGACGTCACGGAAACTGTGATCCTGTGATTGGAAGGCCGCGGAGCTGGAGCGCCGCCACCAAAGATTTCCAGGGGCTTTACAGGAGCCGCTTCCTCTCCAGCTTCCACCACGCAGTCAGATCCTGTTGTTGCGTTATTAAATTTAGTGCAGCCAATAAGAGGTGATGTGGGTGAATGAATCCAAGAAAACTTGGAAAGGATGTGTTGCCTTCAAAGGCGCCTCGTAAGCTCCGGTGTCAGGTTGTTTTTTAAACCTTAAGCACCCAGGTTTGACTCGGCATTGCACGAAATAAAAAGCACGATAAGATGAGATGAGATGAGATGAGATGAGATGAGATGAGATGAGATGAGATGAGATCAGATGAGATCAGATCAGATCAGATAAGATAAGTTTCTAAGTGAATGCCAAGGAAAAGTGTTTGAAAAAAGTAAAAAAAAAAAAGCAATAAATCTGAAATAAATAAATAAAATATAGAAAGAAAAATCGATAATAAATAAATAAATAAATAAATACAGTAACATAAGTACAAAATGGAAATTGTAAATGAAATAAGATAAGATCAGATGCCAGAGGAAACTGTTTTGCCAGAGTACAAGAAACAAAATATTAATGAAATATACACAATTACAAATAAAAGTGTCTAAGTGGATGCCAAGGGATAGTGTCTAAAAATAATATCAATAAATAAACATTAGCACAAAATAATAAATAAATAAATAAAATAACATCAGTACAAAATAATAATTAATAACTAAATAAATAATGATAAAAATAAATAATAAATAAATGAACAATGTAACATCAGTACAAAATAATAAGAATAAATGAATAATGATAAAAATAATAAATAAAGTAACATCAGTACAAAATGTAAACTGTAAATAAAAATAAAAAAGAAACAGACAGATAAACAGAAAATGAATTGAAAGCAAACAGATGTATTGCACTTGACAATGATGATGTTGAGAGTGTAGACTATTGCACCTGATTAAAAAAAATGCAGAAGATATGGAAAAGTGTGATAATATTGCACATGACACTGGATAAGATTATGTATCCCTCATTGGAGAAGGGGCAGGAACTATGTAGTCTGGTAGGGATGACCTCCTCGCTTTCTATGACTGATGGTGCGTCTTTTTACACAATGAGATTTGTACAGATATATATGTAAAGAATTCTTGCACACTGTTAATGTTTCTATTACTTTTTATAACTTCTGTAATTCCTTGTATATGTCACAAACAAAAATAGACAAACAAATAACACAATCGAGTTCTGGGGCTATTTATACAGCATTTAAATCTATAGTCTCAGATGCATAGTCTACGGGATCAAACACCCAAGGTTCAGAGGACTCATAGAACACTACTCATATTTCATGCTAGAAAGTCAAAGGGTTCATAGTGAAACACCTTAAGGACAACGTATGAGCGTTTTAAAGCCTGTCCATTTCAGTTTTAGTTGCCCAAGATACAGATTTTATTTTGTTTACATGTTATTTTTATAGTGACAAGTGCGTCATTGACTACTGCCACATGTCACAGCATTCACAGCCTAACTTTATCTGCAAGGCCTATTCCTCGCTGGGCCTTAATATAATACAGCAAACTGTGAAATTCATTATCTAAAAATATTGTGTTGTTCTGTAGTCATGTGTTAGTATGAAAGGAAGGAAGAAACACACTATGTTTATGGAAGGTCTATATTTGTTCAAGTACTAGTCTACATATACCTTTTGTCTTATTTCAACATACTCTTGTCCCATGTAATGGTCAAGTTGTTTTTTAATCTATATATTTTTTCAATGTTTTTGTCAAAATGCCCCTACAAAGCTGTTGATACCAATCGCTGGTAAAGACTGGTAAGAAAAAATGTGTTCTTTGCAGGAAACAGAAATAGACATGCAGTGTTTTCTCCTTTTATTTGATCACAAACAGGTTTAAAAATAAAGTAGGAAAAAGTACATGGCGCTGAGGTTTAATATCAGTGTGTGTATAAATTTAGGGAGGAAGTCCTGGTTATTAGACTGCTGCTTATCAAAACGCCCATAAACTGCATGAAACTCTATCAGACGATAACAAACGCGTCATCCAGTGTATTTATTATTTTTTGATTGATATGCCACACATTAACAGCTAAAATGTAATATATTTTATGCAATGTTTATTAAAAATTGAAAAATATTTAGGAGGACGCGACCGGAAAAGGAAGTGAACGAAGAGACTGCGAGTCATGTGACAACTGGTTGTCTGGGGAACGCATTCAAAGCAGATGCGCTCAACCAATCAGACGCTCGGAGATGTCAGAGAGCAGCCAATCAGCTTGAAGCCAGCGAGGATTTAAACCAAGACCCTGAATCTAAAAAGTACACCGCAGCATTCACCATTACGATTCTTCCTTGCATTGTGGGAGTAACGCACGCTTCGAAATGGCTCTTCGAGTGACTAGAGTGAGTTATTTTAACTTTAATTTATTTATATGGTGTTTAAATAGCTAGTCTTTAAAATATATTACGATTTAATGTGTTTTAAACGATTTTTTTGGTAAGATGTTAGCAGTGTTGAATGCCCTCGTGTGTCGCTGAATGGTTACCTCTTCTATAGCTGTGCTGTAATTCGACTAAAAGAACATTATTTTTGATGCGAATTGGCAGCATGCAGCTTTATTTAAACTTTCTTTGTTTCTGCAGAACCGATTGGCTTCTACCAGGACTGAGCTGGCCGGAAAGGCCTGCTCGGTGGCTGGGCCCACACAGAAGCCTCGGGCGGCCTTGGGAGAAATTGGAAACATCGCGGCAAATAAAGAAGTACAGAAAAAGGTAAACGTAAAATTATCTATACAATTGAAAACTATCATAATTGTTTGATAACCCTTTGATGCAGTTTAGTTTAATGTAATGGAACAAGTAAAAACCCTTAATAAAAAACAACCTGCAGTTTTTCCTCATCGAAGGCCTTAAGATTTCTACAAATGTGTAAAGGTGAAAGTATACCAGTTCATTTGCAGTAGCTCTGCGTGTTTTTGCATTTAAGCAGGGGTGCAGATAGCAATTCGGTTATTTTTGGCTGTCTGCACAAACGTATGGTGGAACAAAACGCCTTTTTTTTTTTTTTGCACATTTCAGAAGTAGAATTGCGACATTTAGAAGATAAAATCAATGGCTAGATGTTAAAAGTAAATATTGAAGTGGAAATTCTTATTGTAGCTTCTTTAGTGTCCCTATTCTCGTTTTGTCCTTTTGTACCAGTGACTAGAGTATCTTTGGGTTGTCGATAAAATGAGACATTTGAGAATGCCATTTTAGGTATTTTCCAATACTTTCTGATAATTTACAGATGAAATAACCTTGGTAATATAGTTGCAGTCCTGTTTAGGAGCATATGGGGGTCTTTTAAAACCATTTGTCAGCCATCCATTGACCTGCAACTTCTAGCTACTGGAGAAATGGTCAAATCTTAAACAAGACCTATTGGGGTTACTTGGATTGAAGGATTAATCCCTATGGAGCTGCTTTGTCTTATACTTAAAGCTCTTAAATTAACCCCCCTTTCTTCCTTTAGAATGTCAAGACCGAAGCTACCAAGAAGCCCAAAGTCACCGCTAAAGTTGAGAAAGCCGGACCGCCAAAACCTACCGTGGTTCCTGTTAAACCGGAGCCTGAGGTGCAGGTGAGCTACAAACCAACACCCTGTTTGGTGGTCCAACCTCAGTTTACTGCTGGGTGTGGTGCATCTGTTTGCTTGAACACATGTTTGTCTCCTCTGTTCCAGGTTGTGCCTGAACCAGCATCACCCACCCCGATGGAGACTTCTGGCTGTGAGCCTGCTGAGCTCTGTCAGGCGTTTTCAGATGTCATGCTTCACACTGCCATTAGGGATGTAGATGCAGATGATCACGACAACCCGATGCTCTGCAGCGACTACGTGAAGGACATCTACAAGTATCTCCGTGAGCTTGAGGCAAGTGGATTAAATGACACCAAAATATAAACTTTGAGTATGTTTTGCTTTTTCTGGTTGTAACCCATTTTCTTGTCTCCTCAGATTGAGCAGAACGTCAGACCCACTTATCTGAAGGGTCAGGAGGTGACTGGAAACATGCGAGCCATCCTCATCGACTGGCTGGTGCAGGTGAACCTGAAGTTCCGTCTGCTACAGGAGACCATGTACATGACAGTAGGGATCATCGACCGCTTTCTTCAGGTGGGCAGTTTTGCACAAAATGCAGCTTCTCCTACTTTCTGAAATCCCCTCTAAAACTTTAATCTTGTTCCTCCAACAGGACCACCCAGTCCCCAAGAAGCAGCTGCAGCTGGTTGGTGTGACGGCCATGTTCCTCGCCTCAAAGTACGAGGAGATGTATCCCCCAGAGATCTCTGACTTCGCCTATGTGACCGACAAGGCCTACACCACCGCCCAGATCCGAGACATGGAGATGACCATTCTGCGGGTGCTGAACTTCAAACTGGGCCGTCCTCTTCCCCTGCAGTTCCTCAGACGGGCCTCAAAGATTTATGAGGTTTGGATCAACCTCTTGGTTCTGTCTTTCTAGGTTTGTGCTGCGCACTACTGCAGGTACTGCATTAATTCTGCTGCCTCTTTCCTCAGGTTACCGCTGAGCAACACACCCTGGCAAAGTACCTCCTGGAGCTCACCATGGTCGACTATGAGATGGCTCATTTCCCACCTTCCCTGATGGCGAGTGCCGCTTTGGCGCTTACGCTCAAGGTTTTGGATGCCGGCGAATGGGTGAGTGTAGAGAAATTTGAAGAACAATTTCAAACTGGGTGTGGGTTTTAGGGCAAAACTAAGTTGTAAAGCGTTCATGCCTATAAGGGTGCAAACAAAATGGCTGCTCTTGATTGAAGGTTTTCCTCCAAACTGCCTCAGTTTTTAGCCTATACAAAAAAAAAAAAAGAATTTGCTCTTTGCTATATCAGCATGACTAACTAGCTTATCTATGAAGCTATTGGTTGCTGCTTCAATTGTTTCCTCTTGTCTTGCAGAGGAACATGTCTGGAGTGGGTGGGATAAAATCTTTACAGTGGGAACCCCATGAATTGACTCAAGACTTTTTAATAAAAACAAAGTGGCAAATGTGATCTTTGTTGCAAGAGGAAAACTGCATTATGACTTATTGGGCTCCCGTAGTTATTTTACTTGGTTTAAAAAGGAGTGTGCAGTTTTAAAATGGAACCACCATGAAAAGAAATGGTCACTCTGATAAGAAGACATTAAGATGGAACATGTGAAATAGAAATGCATATAAATTGGTAGAATACATGTCCTGAACCTAGTAGGGGACTTGCTGACATGATTTTTGAATGTTGTTCTGAATGTTCTCCAGGATGCCACACTGCAGCACTACATGGACTACACAGCAGAGAGTTTGATTCCTGTTATGGCTCACATTGCCAAGAATGTTGTCAGAGTGAATGATGGTCTGACTAAGCACATGGTGAGTTGTTTAACCTTTCTGTGATCTTCCACCTATCTGCTCCATGGACTCTAAGCTCCAATCAGCCTTAATTTCAGCCTCACAATTGGCTTATTTGACAGATGTCTAACAGCAGTTTGTTCTTCCTGCAGGCCATCAAAGGCAAATACTCGACCTCAAAGCAGATGAGGATCGCCACCATCTCTCAGCTCAAGTCCTCAGTGGTGAAGGATCTTGCTAAGCAGCTCACTCAGTGAGTCGACAAATGACTTTGGCACCATGTGCTGATCTTTGTACAGATGTATCTTAAACTTTTTACCACAACTGAACAATCTGTGACCCAAGGACCATGTTGGTGGGTTGTGTATTTTAGGGAGAATTTTTCAAAGGAAGCAGTAACTTAATATCTGGTTGTCTTCCACATTATGGCTACACAAAATGGCAGTTCAGTGCAATCAGGCTGCAGAAACTGTTTTTTCGTTGTTTTTGAAGGTCTTTTTCCTGTTTCAGTCTGCATTTAGTTGGGAGATTCAGTTGGCTACCACTGATTACTATAACACCTTATTTTCTGCAGCTAGTTTGCTTCCTTTTATTGTTTACAACCGTTAATGCACCATTTGGTAGCTGACTGACTTCTTAAAATGCTATCCTTGAGCACGTTTAAATATCCCAGCTTATCACCTTAACTTCACTGGAGTCACAGAAGATGCACAATCCAGTGTTTTAAGTCCTTTTATCACTAACTGCTCCCAAATGTTGCAGATCTGAAACTTGTGGCAGGATTTCAAAATGGTCGATCGTGGACAGATGACACTTTTAAGCCTTTTTCTTTTCTTGTGTGTGGAAGTGAATATGTACAGCAGTGATTTTAAAATGATTTTTAATTTCTTAAATGTCTTGTTCTTAAAGTTTCTATTAAATGGTTTTGACCAGAGAAAGCTGCTCACTTGTCATTGATTCTGATCACCACTAGAGGCTGCTGGAAGACCAGTTCTTGGTCACTTCCAGTCGTGTTGGCACAAATCCATGAAGGCATTGAGGTTCAGGTGACTCTCCTGCACGTCAGTGTTTAATGTACATGGGGGGGGGGGGGGATGAATTCTGTCATCACTAATCTGATGCACACTTTCCTTACTGGTGTGAAAGTGGCAGCATGTTGGAAGAAATTGGTGTTTTGTTTTGTTTTTTTCCTTGGATGTTTGGTTTATCAGGAAACATTAAAAGTATTTTTTTTTTTCTCTCTCCTGTGCGTGTTCTCAGTTTAGTCTCTAGACTTCTTCTGAAATTAGATGTTGTGACTCATTATGAAGCCAGAATCTCTTTGTTAGACGCATGCAGATTGTGGAAGGTGCAAGTGTGAAGGCTCATCGAAGGTGTTTTAGAAAACAGGATTGAATTGGCTAAAGATTTTTAAGAAAAGGGACCCCCAATGAATTAGTTTTAGATTTTTCAATAACTAATGTGCAAATTGAAGGTAGGATCACTTTATGGCAGGTGGAAAACTGCATTATAGTAGAGTTGTATTGGTCCTTTAAAAGTTTTTAACTCTGTATAAATGAGTGGATAGGCAAAATATATTTAAGGTAAGACCTCCACAAATTAAAGTCTTTAAACATAATTAACCTTTTACATGAAAGTTGGAAGTGATCACTTTGCAGCAGGTGGAAAACTGCATTATGTGACCTGTATTGGTCTCTTTAAGATATTTGTTTAAAAAGGGCTAAAACCTTCAAATAAGACCCCATGAAAAGATCAAGTCATTTTCATATAAATAAAACCCTTTCAAACATAAGGTAGGAGATGTTGGCACCTTTTTGCAGGTGAAAAAGGCTGTATTGGTCCATTTAAAGTATTTTACTGGAAAAAGATTTGAGTGGGAGATTTTTAAAAAAGACTCGTGACTTAACGTCATTTTGATAAGAAAATTACTTCTTAGCCAAAAGGTAAGAGATATGATCACTAATTGCAGAAGAAAATGACATTCAAGTTGTGTTGTATTGATCCTTTAAAGGTATTGTACTCAAAAGGTGGGTGGGATACAACTTTTAAAGTAAGGCCTCAATGAAGTCAGTGTAAAACAAATGTGCTTTCCACATCAAAGGGAGGAGCTGTGATCACTTTTTTTGGGATGCAAAAAACCGTATTTGAGTTGCAATAGTCTGTTCAACATTTTTTGTTGGTAAAAAGGAGTCATCTTTAAAATAAGACCCCTATGAAAAAAAAATCAAGGCATTTTTATGTAAACAAAACAACTTTTAGACAGATGGCAGGAAATGGTAAAATCACTTTTTGTCAAGTGTACATTTGCATTATGTGATTTCTATTGATCCTTTAAAGGTGTTTTACTCGGTTTAAAGGAGTGGATGGGATCAAACCTTTAAAATAAGACCTCCATAAATTCAATAAAGTTCTTTTTACATTAAAAACCCTTTCAGACAGAAGGTAGGAAATGCTAAGATCACTTTTTTTGCAGGTGGAAAACTATCATTTGAGATGTAATGGTCTGTTTAAATGATTTTTCTCTGTAAAAAGGAGCGGATGGGATCACGTCTTTAAAATAAGACCCCCATCAATAACTGAAGTTATCGTGCTATAAAGCAAACTTTAAGACAGAAGGTAGGAGATCTAATCACCCTTTGCATAAGAAAAAAACGGCATTGAGTTCTATTGTTCCTTTAAAGGTATTTCAGTAAATAAAAAGGAGTGGATAAGCTAAAGTCTTCAATAAAAAATATCCCCATTATTTCAAAAAAGTTATTTTTAGATTTAAAAAAACACAATCACTTCCAAAAAAAGAGGTAGGAGATAGTAGGATCACTTTTTGGCAAGTGAAAATCTGCATTATACGAGTTGTACTGGTCCTTTAAAATTATTTAATGCTGCATAAAGGAGTAGATGGGCTAAAAATCTATAAGATAAGACCTCCACAAATTAAATAAAGTCATCATTTTATACCATAAACAACTTTTTACATCAAAGGTGGGAGATGTGATCACTTTTTGGCAGGTGGAAAACTACATTACATGACCTGTACTGGTGTCTTTAAGGCATTTGATTACTTTTAAAAAGGGGTAAGTGGGACAAAATTTTTAAAATAGGACCCCATGAATTCAATGAAGTCACTGAATGCAAAAATACTCAGACAGAAGATAGGAGATGTAATTAGTCTTTACTTGAAACCTTTAGAATATAAGACCCCATGGATAATCTCTAATTCTTGTGAGACACATGCGGATCTTGTGTAAGGTGCAGATGCTGAGGCTCCTCGCTGTTTCAATTACATCACATCAAGCCACAAGTAGTTAAAGCTAATGGACAGGGCAGAGTGGGAGCTATTACCACTTTAACCCGTTCACAGCTGAGACCCTCGGGGGGAGGCAGCGCTCCCCTCCATCATCCAGCCTCGAGAGCTTTGTCGAACAAGACCACCTGCCATCTGCATGACGTGAGTCGCTGTGCACATCATCAGGATCATAAGGCTCCTGAAGGCCGCCGGATAACATCTTGACTGCATCTGTTGCTATACAGGCCGAGAGCCACAAATCATCGGCTGCTGAAAGGGGAAAAACATTACTTGGCACATTGGGAGTTTGGGTTTATTGTGGTTCATGCACAGAGTTCATCGAGTGAAATATGAGGAGTGAGCTGCACATAAAAGATCAGAGGTCCCTCCTCAGCTTACTGAGGCAGAAACGTGGCCAAACGATGATGCTTTTAGAAGCGATACGTATGAAATCGCACTGATCTGAGGTCCTGTAAAGCTGTGCATCTGTTCCCTGACAACTGTGACATATAGACAGTAACGCTGACACCTTAAGAGCACATCACTTTCATCCATCCAGCTCGAAGCCCGCTGTTG
The DNA here is from genome assembly GCF_021347895.1 of Acanthochromis polyacanthus. NCBI lineage: Eukaryota > Metazoa > Chordata > Actinopteri > Pomacentridae > Acanthochromis > Acanthochromis polyacanthus. The sequence continues at coordinate 29,598,991 of NC_067130.1, read as the reverse complement.
TTTTCCACAGAGACACATGATAATTAGTCTCAGTTATCCTGGAAAGCCTGGCTTTTAAACCCACAGATCAAACTGAGGATTCATACTTGGAGGCTGAGGTCATGACTGGGCAGCCATATCAGTTTACAAGACAGATTCCTCCTGTGCAGAGGCTCCAAAGCGTTTCACTCGCAGCTGCCTGGAACACTACTTTTGGCCTTTTCTGCCAGAGATTCAGCTGCGTGACATTTATGATGACGGAAAATTGAAGATAGCGACTGTACAGTTCGGGACAGCGCAGCAGCCAAACACTGGAACACCATGAATCGCAAATGACCTTAAAATTCATTTCACCGAAATTACAAAAACACATGTCATCACTCAAGTCTTGTGGTATCTGACTATGAAAATAACTTTGATTTTATGTGCGGGGTTAAAGAAAGACCCCCACATGTGCCACCAGTTAATGGACAACAACTGCGGCCAAAAAGAGACTCTACATGATATTTTTCCTACATTTGACAGTCGACACATTTGATTTATGGGCCTTTCAGACTTGGGTTTATCGTGGAGGATTGAATAAAATAGTTTCAAAACATCTATTAAGCACCATTGAGGGGACATACATAAAAAAACCAAAGCTATATTTACACATCCTGCGTTGTACAACGAGCTACCTGACTGTTAAAAGACACCTTACATTCCTACATGGACGGAAACCTGTTTCCTAGATGGGCCTCTCTTCCCAAGGTCTCGACATAAACATAAACGTTCTGTCGAATAGTTCTGGGAATTCACACAACATTAGCTTTTACATGTGTTAGCTTGCTACCTGGCCAGACGTCTAGTTTCCACTGGTTTCATGGGAATTTGTCCCAGCAGAAAAAGCTGAACTAATGTGAAGTTTTACTTGAAGAAGTGACAAACCATTCAGGTGTGTTATCAGCCATGATGAGTTTCAGAGTCATTGTGTCTGGAAACCCCTTTAGGTCTTGTCCACATGTGTGCTGGTGTTTTTTAAAACACAGTTCTTTCTCTGACTTTTGACCTTTTGTCCAAAGCGAGCACAGTTTTAGGTCACTGAAAAACAACCTTTTGGAGATTTCTTTCATGATTACCGATCGAGTAATCAGAGTTGACAGTGAATCCACTTGAAGACAGTCCATTATCCTAAATTTGGACACTTAACAAGTCAAGGTCTGGGTTTGGTCTTGGACGATATTATCTGAGTGACATTAGGAAGAATTTTAACATTTTTCTCCAGTAATCTCAGGTTTTTATGACATCTAGTCTTGTATGGCCAAACTTTTCAGAGAAAATGCTCCAGCTTGTTTATGTTTCTCTAAACCAATCACAGTTGTCTTGGTCGGTGCTAAGCCCAGGATGTAGCAATGGTGTCCCCTAACAAAATGGTGAAGGTGGAAATTTTGCATGCACGTAGGCAAGTGCTGTCATTAAAAAAGGCTAATGTGGCAGAAAAAGTAGCAGTGCTATCTCATGATGTGTGTCCACAGGGGCGTTTTTTCTCGCATGGAAATGTGCTGCATCTAAATATCGCCCAGTTGGTGGATATGCCTTTGTGGGCCAATAGTTGGTCACATGACAGTTTAGACCTTAAGTCTGGTAGAGGCGTTGGACCAAAATGATGGACAAAAACACATTCAACAAAAAGTATTTCTGAAAGTATTTGAGGCGAGAAACAAGCTACTGAACTAGTCCTCATTTAAGTTCAACAACGGCTAGTTTAGACGTTTTACGAAAGTTGGAACTCTGCTTCCCGCACCTCATTTGCATAAAGTAGAAGTCAACTCTACTCTATGCAAATGAGGTGCTGACAACTCCAGGGCGGTAGCCTGAACCGCACCGCATCGCAACCAGAATGCGACATGGGGCGTTTCGCATAGGAAGTGAGAAACTGATAGATCCTGTGGACACACATTTTTACTGCACAAACCAAATCTTTCACAAAAAATAAACAATCAATTTGGAGGTTGCTGCTTGGAGATTACTACTGCTTCCCACAATGAAAGGAGAGTAGAAAGTGATGTGAAATGTTCAGAAGAAATGGCAGAAAGTTGTTTTTGTCATGTCTGACATCAGAGACACAGCTCTTAGTCCACAACTTTGGTAAAGCCTGAAGTATCTTACTGCTATGGAGGACTGATGAATCCAATTGGTGACGCTGGTCTATCCTGAATCTACTCGTAGCACCACCGTGACAACTGTGAAACATCTTCACTATTACATGGATTTACCATAAAACATACTAGAAGTACTCAAGCTTCTTGTAAATCCAAATGACTGGCAAGTCAGTGTTTTGACTTATTCAGGGAAATATATCAAAACATCTCAAGTTGAGTTGGTGTAGCATTAACTTTAGTGACATTACATTCCCAGCCTCATCTGAAGTAATTACTGTGATAAGCAGCGATTATAGATGATAGTCGTGGTGTCGGATGCGAATATCTTTGATTTTTTTCTAGCAATCCACTGACCCCTGTTTAATGACTCTGACCCACTCTCAGTAGACGTCGTTTTGATCTTTCAATGTTAGGTCATTCACTGGAATCATTTCTTGGGTAGAAAGCAATTGTAGTGGCAGCTGCTCAGAACGAGGTTTGTTGATTATCTACAGTTGGTGGGGCTTCATTTCAGAGATGACTAACGGAGTTCACATTGTACCTGGCTAGCAGTAACATGGGGTGGATATCTCAGAACCAATGTGCACAAGAAGGACTATAAATAAATGCAGGCTTAAATACCATTTAAGTTGAAAAATCTAATATGTGTTGAGTAAAATCACACAGACTCAAAGGTTTTACAGGATCAGTGATATTTAACACACATTTAGTGACAGCAGCTTAAGGCTGTTTATGTACTTGAGCACATTTCAGTGTCCTTAAAGCCGAAAACTTCTGTCCTTTTCCATGTTTATTCAAGCCCTCCCCATTGAATGAATTTGCGAGTCAGCACTGAGGTCCAGAAAGAATGCACAGCTTGGCTTCAGTCCTCCCAGTATTTCAGCAATACAGATCTTAGCCACAAGCCGATCGTCCAAGACAAGAGTTTTAAAGGTTTGGAACTCCTTCCCAGTCTAAACATCGTCCAAGATGGCCCAAGATTTAACAAGTGCACCCTTCAAAATGACTCAGTGCCCATTCTCACCTCCCATCCACCAACGTCTGCGTGTCTCAATTCAATAATGACAAAGTCAAACAAACAGGCGGCCCATGGCGGCTCTGGTCGGGTTTCTGTGGGGTGCTAATAGGCTGGCAGCTGGCATGCACAATGAGGCTTCTGGACTGGAGAGTGGAGCGAAGCACAAATAAACACAGAGGTGTTCATTTTCGCGATTTATAGATCTTCAAATAAAAATCATGTGCTTCCTGAACTTTACTGACCTTTGATGCTCAACGTCTCTCAGAGGGAAGAAAGGCTCCCATTGTGGCCTGAACAGGGGAGCATTTGAAGCAGGCGTGAAAAAGGGGTTTCTTCAGACCACCTTAACTTCTCTGAGAGCAGACTGAATGAGAGCTGGAAGTCATCTTCTGAGTCAAGGAGCTGGATGTTGGTTGGATGGAGGCAGACAGTAGGTTGATGGACACTGTGTTTGAACAAAGATTTGCATGAGCTGTGAACTAGAAAAATAAATCATGTAAAGCTACATTAGGTATATTTGTGTTGTTGTAGTTATCTGTTCTGCATTTAGTGTTTTGGATCATTTTGTAGCTGTTCTGGAGCTTTTGATTCTATCTCATGGTCTAAATCAGCAGATTGAAAGATTTTTCTGAACCCTGGTGTTGCCTTCTTGTTCATTTTAAAAGAATTATTCTGATCCTTTACTTAAAAATCATAAAACAGTCATGTAGAAGTACAATGTCCAAATTTTTTAAATTAATTTTTGTGGTTAGTTTTTCAAAAGCTGTACGTATCATGTATTTTCTGTTAAAAAAAAGAAAGGGTGGTACACAAAAGAAAAGTATATGTTTGTTTTGTTTTTTTTAAAAAACAGTCTTAACAAAAACAGTCGACTATTATTTTATAGATTCTCCCAGTTTTGAAAAGTTACAGATAAGAACCATAAAATCACAGAAAAGTCCTCATCAAAATCAATATTTTTTTTACAAAAAGTAATTAGCTCTTTTACAATGTAAATCTAACAAAATTAGATTTAAAAAAATTGTATTTAAATCAACAGAAAATATATTCATTTTGCAGATATTTGCTGTAATTTATAATTTTACTGAGAATTTTTATAATGTTAGTTTACAAATTTTCCTAGTTTTATGATATTACAAATATATATATATATATATTTATATATATTTCTTATAATGATATAATATGATATAATATGATGTAATTATATAATATATAAAAATTATCATTAATTGCTTAAATTGATAAGTATCAGATTCTGTCACATAAATGTAGTGGATGGATTAAAAAGTTCAATATTTCCTTCTGAAGTGGTATAAAGTTGACATACATAGTAGCATGAAGTGTAAATACTCAAATAAAGTACAACTATTACAAAATTTTAATTTCAGATTCAAGCCAGTGTGAATGAGAATTCCTCAAAGGCCTGGGAGAAAAGATAGGCATTTATTCCGGATTTCTGTAACAACTGGACAAACTCAATCTGCTGATAAAGATCTCCAGAACAGTTACTACTGACTACTATGGCCATTATAAGGTCTTTATTTTACTATTTCACTTGCCCTTAGATGACATATGCTTAGAATTTACTCACTATATTTCCAACAGAAACCAAAATTAAGTTGTAATAAACCAAAATATCCTTGAAGCCACTTCACATCAAATGTCATTGCATAAAAAAGTCCTATAACAACCATTTATTTACAGTACACAACAAAACCAACGGCCTGGATACAGCAGCGGGGAAATTAAGTCCAAATAAAGCCACCGTAGAAGCCAAACCTTTATTACATGCATGCTTTGGCAAGAAATGATGTTATGTTGAGACAAAAAGAAGTTATTATCTTGTTTCAGCTCCCAGAGGTTATTGTTGGCCTCTAAGCCAGCTCAGAGCAGCGTGGTGGCGAAGAGGAGAGGACCAGTTCACATTTTTTCCACTGGCCTTCGCTACACAAGATGTGGGGATTAGTAGGTTTGGTTCAGTGACTTTTAAAGTGCCAGTAGACTTGTAGTTTTCCTCAGCATAAAAGCAGCCAGCTGTATTCTGACTGAGGCAGCAGCAGTTTGTTGTCAGATGCTATATAAAGCTGGATTTGAGGCGCTGAGGTCTGATTTGCATTTCAATCAGTGATCTAACAGATGCATTCCAAACTTGTTGAAGAGTATTTCTGTAATTCCCATTTGTGATGAGATGGCAACTTTTTTTTTTTTGCTTGTTTGTTTGTTTTGTAGCTTGCTTGCCAACATGTGAATCATTTCCCATTGTAGTGATAAGGGTTTAGCCCAATGATGGCAGTTTCACTTTGCAATCAAGCAATAATGTTCCAAGGTCAGATTAATAATTGATTTAGAATCATCTTCTGATCTAACTGGTTCACTACCTGCCAAGCTGCACCTGAAAAAACTGCAATGGAACATGGCTCCAACTTTGGATGATTGCTGTTGCAACCTTTATAGAAATGTGACCATTCAGACGGCAAAACATTCAGAAGCCCTTAGCTTAACAGAAATCTGACTGAATAGGATATGATCAACAGGATTCTTGAGGTAAAGCAACAGTTTTGCAACAGGTTTGGCACCAAATGCACATAAATAACAAAGACACTTGAGGGATGATGGCAACGTTTTGTTGCATTAACCTGTATGGTCAATTTAATGTTGTTGATGGTGATGCTAGAGAAGAGTATACAGATACCCGGCAAGAACATCGAAAGGAGCAGAAAATAATGTCGCTTATTTTTACTGTCCAATTAATGCAGGTTTCCAAGTCTGTTAATAAGAACCTACCCTGGAAAAGGTACTTATTTCTTCTCTCAAAGCCGCCCTGAAAGAGGTTCTGCAGTGGTAGTTCTTGCAGTCACAATACAAACGAAAGCAGGCTGCTCTACAATGCTCCTGTGGTGGAAACTGGGTGACTTGAACATTTGAGTGCGTTCCCAGCACAAAAGCTTAAGTGGTCCTGAAAAAATTGCTGCCAAGTCTCGATACTGTCTGGTAAAAACTGTGAGAAGACAAATACTGATTGGTTTTTGAAGATGTTCAATAACCTACAAGAAAAGTTTCGTTGATTTCTACTGACGATGTTTCACCTCTCGTCCAAAAATGTCTTGGATGAGAGGTGAAACATCTTGAAGAACCTACAAGAGACATCCCATTGAGAATAGTCCTAGAGAAGTCTAAGAGACTCTTGGATGAGAGGTGAAACATCTGCAAGAACCTACAAGAGAAGTCTAGGTGATTTCTACTGAAGCTCCTATGATTGCCATGACCTGGATGACTGAGAATCTAGACAGATATACAGTACCAGTCTTCTCTTTAGCATCACCATGAACAATGTAAAACTCATCATAGGCTAACATAACAAACTTGTTCCATTTCCTTAGCGCTCACAGAACTAGAGTTGTGTGCAGTACCTACTATTTGTTGTTGTTTTGGAGGATGTGGAGTCAGCAAAATGATCAAATCTGCTGGATACAATGCCGAAATGAAAAAAAAAAGGTTGATTATGCGGCTGTTCTTGTAAAATACCTCAAGTTCTTGCAGTAGGAAGCATCCTCATGCTGTCTATGAATAAATGTCAGGTTGTCCAACTGTAGAAAATCCGTAGTTCAACTATTGCTAAACCTGTATTTCCACCAAAATTATTGTAGCTCCAGGAACTAATGTCCAGAAACTTGCCAAGGAACCGTTCAGCCCTTTGTTATCTGCATTTCTAATCTTCTGAAGCCGCATGAAGATCAGACAAATTAGCTAATGTTTCAAAAACTGTTTAAATGGTTTAAGAAGGGGTAATTTTTACTACAACTACCTTCACAAAACTTTAATGCAGACCTTCTCAGTAAGAAGAATTTTTTCTGGGTTAGGGCTGTATAACTTTGTTGGAAATGCAAGCAGAGGAGGAGAGCTCTTCAAAAGGTTCTTAGTCTCTGGGGAAACTCCACTGCATGAGTCAAATGTATTGCAGTTCTTTCAGAGTTATTGATGTTTGAGTATAAAATTCTGATTATGTGTTACTAAATCTGTAAATATAAAGAAATATATTGTATCTTTGAAGATGCTCCTGAGATTTAAGTTATCCACTTTACAAAATGCAGCTTTCTAACCTCTCATCGGTCATTTAGAGTTTAATTTCGTCATCTTTACTGTGGTTTGTTCCTGTATTTAACTTGACGTCATGGTGAAACTTGGTGATTAACTAAATACTGCCATGCACCGTGACTATCAGAGGTTATATCACACAAATTTGCTTGGAGGGAACTGTGCCAGTGTTTGTGTTTTGATTTACAGATCACTAATAATGAGAATAGGACTGTGCATGAAGTCCTGTGATTGGAGTTTTCTTTGTGCATTATTTCTCTCAAGACGGCTGTGTGATGCAGTTTCTTTGTTTAGTTTATTTCAATGTTTATGTCACAAAAATCCCTAAAAAAGAACCATTCTTCCCACTGAACAAAGAGCAGACCTTTATCGACCCCTTAACATGATTCTTTTCCACATAAACTAGCCACAGCATGGTTTCTTGCTTTAGTTTAAAGTGATTCAGCATGACTGGTGTTCAAAGACGTGTCCTGGTATCTCCAGTGTTGTAATCGGACCTGTTTGGTGACTCAGGCTGCCTCTGATCTGTGATAAATCCTCCCAGTGTGCTGAAGGAGGGAAAAGGGCTGCAGTGCTGCTCCTGCTGACACATTGTAAATCAACCTCTGGGGTCACTCGACCGCTTCTGTTTGTCAGCATGCGACAGGCAGATTGACAAAGAACGTCCGTCACTGGACCTTGGCACCTCCACTGATTCTTATGGGAACCGAATCCACCAGATCTCTGCGTGATTAAACATAGCAGGGACTATTTTTCCATCCAATTTTAGAATTTCCCCCAGTTTAGCTCATGCTTTAGCCACAAATTATGGCTACCAAACTTGTTAAAAATCAATATATAGATGAATCTTCTGTTTTGGAGGTACATGAACAGCCTTGTAAAAGCTCTAAAATACCCCATTAATGTTGGCCTTTATTGTGGTGCCAACATTTGTTGGTTGTTGGATTTTATGTCATTTTTAGGAATGCAGAGTATCTCTATAGTATCTAATGTTTTTGCAATTTATGTATTATCGTTACATTTGAGTCACTGAACAACTAGTTTGTCTTTATTTTATTTAAAATCAAGCAGAAACCCATCCATCTATCCATTCTCTATACACCGCTTTGTCCTCACTAGGGTCGCAGGGGGTGCTGGAGCAGGGGCAGGGGACATCCGGGACAGGTCACCAGTCTGTCACAGGGCTACATATACAGACAAACAATCACACTCACATTCACACCTACGGACAATTTACAGTAATCAATTAACCTCAGCATATTTTTGGACTGTGGGAGGAATCCGGAGAACCCGGAGAAAACCCACACATGCACAGGGAGAACATGCAAACTCCATGCAGAAAAATTCCATGCCCACCCCGGGATTTGAACCGGGGATCTTCTTGCTGCAAGGCAAAAGTGTTAACCAGCACACGACTGTGCAGCCCAAGCAGAAACCCAGGGAGTTTTTTTAAAAATGAAGCCAAACGGCAGTTCCTCAAATGGGCGCAAGAGGCTGCTTCAAACAGTGAGTCAATCTCCATAGGCATCCATGTTAAAATGTCAAAGTTTACATCAGAAATAAACATGCTTAGCCTCTGGGGACCATGGATGTCCTTAAAACTTTAAATGGCAACCAAAACTTATTTATTTCCAGAATCTTTCATAATCTTTGAACCACCCGAATAAAAAATATTCTGTCTCGAAATGGATTATTTTTTCTTCCCCAGAGCGAGATAGTAGCCAGAGGTAATATGAACCAAAATAGATATGTTTTACCAAGTGTCATTAAGATTTGTCCATGTTTATGTAGAATATTTCACATTATTTACTGTAATACCCAAAAGGCATTCCGTTTTTTTCTAGCGTCAAACAAAATGAGCAAGGGAATGTGTCATTTTTGGCTAAATCCATGAGGAAATAAGTTATAAATTGATAAATGGGTTCCAAATCTTTTTCAGAATGCAGTGGATGGACTTCATTTGTTCACTCAGATAGTTATATGAATTTGTAATAATCTGGAAATACTTTCCAAACAGTAGTTTTCTTCCGCTTATCCAGCTTGTGACTGAAAGCAAATGATAGCAAGTGACTTTAACTCTAAATATATAAGGTTTAAACAGTGTAAACACGTTTGAAAAGCCAAAACTCAGACATATATATATCCAAATATCTATATAAACACATAACATGTGGCCTAAAAACAAAATTTTATACAATAACTGGACAAGAAAGGGAATTCCTTTTACTTTAATCATCCATATTTCAATATTAAACCTGCTTGTAGGAATATTTCCGATAAGTAAATATCATAAATCAACATATGTTACATATATTTCCAGTGTAAGCAGCGTTCAAACATATCTGAGAGTGAAAACCTGTTCATTTTTGGTTGTTTCTAACAGTGGTCTTGCTGTACACACTGCTGAGTGAGCACTTTGGTAAATTAAAATGGACTCATTTCTTTCTTCAGCTTTCACCCCATGAAGGTGAGCTCCTCCTCTGAACGAGTATTTCGAGGACTCTCATCTCAGTCAAGATGTCTTGAATAATTACGCCATTTATCAAGCTGCTCGTTTCTGCAAAATGACAGACTTTGCTTGGCTTGAAGCCTCGCTCTTTGGTGAAATGGTCCACCTCTGAGGCTTTATTTCAGTTGACGTGAGGAAATTATGTTTGTGAGTGTTACAAATGACTCCCCGCTCAACAGCGTCAATGAATGAATGCAATTACTGCAGTTTTTCATCAGTTGTTTGCTTCCAGACGACATCTGCTCATTGTTTCCCCAAGAATCAGCGATAAACAGATTTTCCTCAAAGCGTGATTATGTGAGGTCAGTTTTTTTTATTTTATTTTCTGGTGGCTTTTACGAGTGTTTTCTGGTAGTTTGGTCCATCTTGGCAGGAACAGACAGGAACCTCGGGGGACTCAACAGGCACAGTTATTGATTATATTAGTCAATAAAGGCTAGTTTCCTTTCCTGACTATTATACTAATGCACTTAGGGCGAATGTCCCAGCTAGCCTTGCAGGCCAGGTTATAAAGTGCACCAGAGCTCCTAAATTATTCACAAGGCCCCTCCACCAGCCCCACGCCTCCATTAGAGGCAGCAGGGGGAGATGGGGGAGATGGGGGAGATGAGGATGATGTCACCCGGCCCCATGGAGCCAGACGAGGGCATCGGGGACCGGATGATGGAGTCGGATGTGGACGGCGACGAGTGTTTGGCCTCTGCAGGTCACTTCAGCAGCAGGACCTGGTGGTGGGGAGGCAGCTGAAGCTTATGTAACCACAGTTTATGATGACTGATGACTGATGGGAGAGAACGGAGATGAAAAATTAAGAAAGAGAGGCCTCAGGTCAGTAGTGTATGCTAAAGATATGCATGTGGAAGATAATGGAAGAACCAACGTGTTTTAGCAGTGACGTCGCCAAAACATTATGTTCTTGTACAACTAAACTACATTCCTAATGCCATTTTGACATATCTTTGGCATTTATTGAATTATTTTACTATTTACTGCCAACCAATTATATATTAGTTGGTAGTCATAACCCAGAAAATCGAGAAGTTGCTTCAAACTAGTGGTAAAAGGTTCATATTTTAATCCAAACCATGTAATTTTCCTCAAGCTAACCCAACCCAGTCTCCATAGTGTTGTGTTTCTATATTACTAACCTGCACTCTTAATGACATTTTGACATATTATTGCCATTTATTGAATTATTTTACTGTCCCTCTATTCAGCCAACAAATTATCTATTAGATGTGGTGGGACTTGTCACCATGGTAACCCAGTAAAACTGAGGAGAAACTTCAAATTATTGGCAAAAAGGTTCATATTTCATTTTCCTGAAGCAAACCAAGCAATTTTGGTACCTAAAATTAACCAACTTCTTTTGTTTTTTGAGTGCCTTTTGTTGGCTTTGTTGGAGGAGTCAAACCCAGGCTGGCTAAGGGTTGCCCTCTTAGCCAGCTGAGCTATCTAGGCACCCAAAATTAACCAGCCGTTTAACATACAGTTATTGTGAAAATGTCAACCAAAGGTGATATTTGAAAAAAAGGAATGGTGCCATTTTACGTTTGTCACAAATAGGCTGTCATATATAACATGAGGTGGGATTCGTCACCCGGCTAATACAGTAAAATTGAGGAGAAGCTTCACATTAGTTAGAAAAGTTCTTATTTTGAACCAAACTGTTATTTTCCTAAATAACAGTATTTTAGTACCGAAACTTAACCAAGTTTTTAGCATGCAGTTATTGTTGTGAAAGTATCGACTAAATGTGATGATTTTCCAAAACGTGGTGCCAAACTAAAACCAAACAGCAAGTGAAAACCACATCTTTGCCATTTATGATATCATTTTCCTTGTTTCCTTCCTTTACAGCCAATTATGTATATCTATGTTGGTAATCATGACCCTGGTAACCCAGAAAATCGAAAAGATGTTGTGAAAAGTTTGTATTTTCACTCAAACTATGTTATTTTCCTAAATGTAACCCAACCCAGTCTTCTTGAAGTTATGTTTCTATACAACTAACCTGCATTCTCAGTCACATTTTGACATGTCTCTCCCATTTGTTGCATTATTCTACTGTTGCTCCTTTCAGCCAACCAATTATCTATTAACTGAGGTGGGACTTGTCACCATGGTAACCAAGAAAATGGAGGATAAACTTGTGTCATGATCCCTGTTCCAGTCCCTGTTTCTCTCCGTCTTCCTCCTGTTCTCTCTGTATCTGTCTATCAGTTTTGGTCTGTCTGTCATCTCTCCCTCCTGTCTCTCTCTCTCTGTTCACTCACCCCCTTGCTCTTCCTGCTTCACCTGCCTGCACTCTACCTGCTGATTACTACAATGATTGTCAGCTGCAGTAATCAGCTAACTAAGCACACCTGCTCACTACCTCACCTCCAGGTATTTAAGTCTTGTTCATTCACTCACACCCTGACCCCCAGATCAGAAACTTACACCCTGTCTTGAAATTACTTGCTTTTGGATTTGCTTCCCCGCTGCCTTTATTCAAATGTCTGACAGTTTCTGTGTGTCAGCACTTGGTTTCTCCAGCTCCCCTCTTGTAACAACTTGTTGCAAAAAGGTTCATATTTTAACCGCAATCATGTCATTTTCCTCAATGTGGCCATGTAGTTTTGGTCCTGAAACTTAAAAAAGTTGTTAACTTACAGGTATTGTTGTGGAAATGGAGGTTTTTGGTTTAAGAATAATGGTCTCCCGCATGCATCAGTCTCCACAAGTTGACGTCACTCTACTGAAAAACATATTGTCTGCCATTTTGTGTTTGTCTCAAATATGTTATCATGTATTACATGAGATGGGACTTGTCACCCTGGTAGCCCAGAAAATGGTGGCGATGCTTCAAACTGGTTGCAAAAAGTTAAAATCTGAAGTACATCAAATGCTTTATTTTGGTAACTTTGCTAGATATTGTCTGAAATTTACCAAAAATCTGTACAATAATATTCAATTCAATTCAATTTTATTTATATAGTGTCAATTACAATATGTTTTTGCTAATTCAACAGAGAAAAAAAGGTGCTTTGTATGTAAAATAAGTTACTATTTAAAAACTACATTGGACAAATTAATAATGTTTCCTTTTATTTCACTGTTTTGAGCCTGTAAATTTAACAGAACAGATGAAAATCTATAAAATAAGAGAAAATTACATTTAAATACTATTAAGAAACATTTTTTACAGTGTAACATAAGTAATAAAGCAACTATGGATCCACTTCATCTGTCTTGAAAATTATATTTTCCAAGATGAGACAACAAAAGTCTCCCATCATTAAAAAACTTCAAAGATTTTGTGGCACATTTTGACACGAGGGCTGCACAGTGGAGCACTGGTTAGCACTTTTGCCTTGCAGCAAGAAGATCCCCGGTTCAAATCCCGGGGTGGGCCTGGGATCTTTCTGCATGGAGTTTGCATGTTCTCCCTGTGCATGTGTGGGTTTTCTCCGGGTACTCCGGCTTCCTCCCACAGTCCAAAAATATGCTGAGGTTAATTGGTTACTGTAAATTGTCTGTAGGTGTGAATGTGAGTGTGATTGTTTGTCTGTATATGTAGCCCTGCAACAGACTGGCGACCTGTCCAGGGTGTCCCTTGCCTTCGCCCGAGTCAGCTGGGATAGGCTCCAGCACCCCCCATGACCCTAGTGAGGATAAAGCGGTGTATAGAGAATGGATGGATTTTGACACGATTCGTTGCAGTTTGACTTTGTTAGACTGACACGTTTATTTCTGCATATATACTCCACATCTGTTCACATCTGCAAATCAAACAATCTTACTGTATAAAAAACTAAAACTAAGATAAAAATTCCTCACATCCATTTACTGAAAACACCGAAAAGTGCATGTTTTGATGGACGGATTGCTGCAACGACACATTTTCCGCCTCATACCAGGTCGTTTTCTTCAGCCTGATGCTGACAAAGTGCCTTTAAAGTCTGAAGGAATTCAGACTCTGACAGCCATCCTCATGCCAACACGACTGTAATAGATGTGAGAGACGGTGAAGTAGAGTAAAGCCTGACTGAAATCACTTCACTGAGTCTTCTGTTTTATCAGTCATTAGCTGCTCTTATTGTCCTCTTCCCCTGACTTATATTTATGTGGTGTCGCTTCGTAACAGCTACTTGTCTTCAAATGTTATCCCACTACTTGTTTTTATATCCTGAAGTCTTGGATCAGCTGTGAGAGGATAAAATTGTAGAGCATAAGAAATAAGCCTGGTGTGTTTTTGGTATTTTCTGCCCTCCTGCTGCTGTCACTTCTGCCTCATTTCTGGGAAGTTTGCAGCAAAAACACTGAAAGACGGCGAAAAATCAACACAGTCAGCAGCGAAGACAAGACAGACAAAAGCAAACCAGATGCCAAGAGTCATCTTTCTTCCTCTAAGTCGGACTGTCACTCCGACTCTCAGCCTTTGGGCTTCACGAGGCCTGGAAATGTCTTCAGACCACTGGCATAAGCTAATATCTGCTCTGTCACTGCCTGGATGTCTGCAGGACAGGGATGGATGGATCTCTGATGATAGGAGGGTCTTATCAGAGGGTTAGGACAGTGCAACCTCACACGAAATATGCAAAAGCTACATTAAAGGATTTAAATATGAGATTTGTATGCTTTTTGGTTTGTTCTTTTCCATTGATCCGCATCCACATCACACAACATGCAAGTTTCTTCCACATTAGGAGTCCTGTGATGCGTTATTGCATTTTTTTCTGTCTTTTCAGCCATTATTGGCTTTGGTTCACACTACAAAGCTACTCAGTTAAATTTAGACACCAAAAGTTCTTGGTTAGGTTTTGGAAAAGATCATGGTTCGGATTAAAATACATCCAAGGAAACACCAAGACTTCCTAGTCTGAACTAAAGTGGTGAGCAGACTGACACCCCTGTGCTACTAGTAATGTCATAAAGTCAAACAAGCAGCTATTTTATGTTTTTTAGTCTCATCTTGAAACTTAAACTTCTAATAAATCTCATCATTCTGTGTAGATGATGCTGGAGATGCAACCAGGATGACGAAACCCGACATAACAGAAGGACTAGTTTTGGGGTTAATAGTGATTTTTTTCCATATATTTCTTCTTTTCCCTTAACGTACAAATTTTCAAGCAACACCATGACATTTTATGAATCCATTAATATCAGCCTGGAGCAAGGAGAGCGTCTCTTCCATATCATAGGTTTTATGATTTAATCTCCTCCCCAGACACACATCCAAGTACTTCTGAGCGGGAGAAGGGCAGATGATCTGGCTTGGCCTTGGAAAAGTTTAAAAGGGTGTTAAAGAGGCAGGTCGATGGGCAGGAGTGGGAGCATAAAGGTGGTATCTATTAACAAATATATGAGGCAATAAGAACCCTGGGAGCATCAACAAAATAACTTCAAATGAAGGAATAAAAAGCTGCAGCTCGAGTTCCCTCAGAGAATCTCATTTTATCTTCTCAGCCTCATCGAACTCAAACCTGCCCCCTCCTAAGGTACTAAACAGTGACAAGGCTTTAAAACCATACACAATAATTAACACAACACTGATACAACAGTTTTATCTTTCCCCCTACATCTTAGCAGCACCCAAAAACCACTTAAAATGACATAACTGGCTCTTCTCATTTCTTAATTTTGTGCTACCTTGTCTAAACCGTCCTTCTTCCTGCCACTCTGAAATCGATATCAGCGTGCCGTTTTGAAGGATGTCTCAATTCCTTAAAATGCATGTTGAGGGGAGATGAGGCTGGCCGGGGAGCTATGAAGTGAAGAAACAGTGAGGATACACATGTGCAAAGAGTCTAATTAGATATAACATGGCAGCATGGTGCAGCACATTGACAGTCCAGCCAGAATCTGAAACAAACAGTTTGGTTAAAACTGCAGTGAAAGCAATCAGGAGGAAAGAACAAGACCCTGAATGACCCCTCAGGCATCTTATTTTCAGACTACAAACAACAGCTAAATCCAAACTCTTGCTGTGTCTTGTCTATACTTATTTACAAGGTTGACCTGAGGATCTCTGGGTATTGTTGTTGGGATGTTTGGTCAGCTTAATTTATATAAAAAAGGATTCTTTCATGTCAAAATGAAAACTGATTTCTAAAAGGTTCTGTCACAAAATAAAAAATGTGTGATTGTTTAAGTATTCACCCTCTTTAAAGTGACTCATCTAACTCAACACAGGTGAAGCCAACTGATGTTAGAAAGCACACAAACAGTGAAAACGAAATCATCTGAGGTCAGGCGACTGAGCAAAAAAGAGTCATGAGGAAGGCCACCAAGACACCTATGAGTCCACTGAAGAAGTTACAAGCCTCAGCATGTGAGATTGGAGAGACTGTTCATATAGTCACAGTTATCTGTTCTGAACCAGTCAAGACACCGTTGAAAAAAGCTCATTTTAAATCTGGACTAGAGTTCACCAGAAGAGATCACAAAAGGCATGGTGGTGGAGGCATCATGATGTGAAGCACGGTGGTGGAAGCATCATGATGTGAAGCACGGTGGTGGAAGCATCATGATGAGAAGCATGGTAGTGAAAGCATCATGATGAGAAGCATGGTGGTGGAAGCATCATGATGTGAAGCACGGTGGTGGAAGCATCATGATGTGTGGATGTTCCTCAGCAGCAGGTCCTGGAAGGCTAATAAAGGTAGAGGGTAAAATGATTGCAGCAAAGTAAAGAGAAATCCTGGAACACAACCCAATTTATTTTACATTTAATATTTTGAATCAACTGACATTACTTTGTTGAGATCTGATTTTGACATGAAAGACTCTATTCTTTGATAAACTCTTGTCCAAAAAGCCAAACTGAATTGATAATGATTCAATGGTTAAAAAAAACAAAAAAAACAAAAGCAAATAAATAGGAAATAGGAGGAAATTAGATAGGAATATTTTAATACATGATTTTATGTATATATGGTTATTTTTCTGTGTCTAGCTGTGAATTTTTTGTTTTTATTGTCATGGTATACAGAGCTGTAAAATTTAGCATCCCGCTCACTGAAAGGACAATAAAATTTATTGTGTCTTTGAGAATGCACAATCTTAGAATAGTAACGGGGCAAGATGCGAAGCTGTGTCCACTGAATTTGATTGAACAGCTGGTCTACCTCAACATCACAGGCAGATGAACCTCAACACACTCAGGTTTAGTACAGAAAGCCTTCCACAGATCCAACAACTCCTCAGCCTTGAGCAACAAGGCAGCCTTCTTACTCCTCCCTCTGAATACAACCCACGGGAGCATAATATAGCACATACGTTCTGCACCTCTGTTCATTGGTAACACTTGTTGTCATGGTGACGGTGATAAACACAAGGCTGAGGTTGTGCTCAAAAGAAATTAGTCCAGTGTTTTGTCCACCCATCCATTCGCCCTGACCTCCTCCCTACATGGCCTTTGTGGTTCTTTAACTATAGCACCTGCTTTGTGGCTGTCATAACTAACAATGAAATTAAATACAGTAACATGAGTCATTTTTAGTAGCCAAATTACCAGATACACTGAGCTTAAGATCAATGTTTCACAGACAAAATGATCCTAATAATATGTAAAATTAAGAGTTAAATGGATAAAAAGCAGCCTTTGTCACACAAGGATTTCATTATTGCATAATAAAACTGCTCAAAGTCCTGCAAAAACAATTTTCCTATGTAAAAGTACCGTGTTAGTATTGAAAGTAAGATCATTTATTATGGAGAATTGTCAAAGATTAATGAATTTAATCTATGCTTTAAATTCAGGAGACACAAACAGAACATTGCAATTATGGGGTTTACACTTTATCCATGAGCCTAACAGGATGGTCCAGATAATTATAGGTGTATTTAAGTGTATTTAAATGGTAGTAGCTGGAGACACTTTTAGTTTATTGTGTGTGTAAAATCGAACTAATAATCATAGCTTAAAAAAATGTAGCTCTGCAAAAGGTAAAATATTTTATTTAGAATTTAGTGGACTAGAAGTTGATACAAAAATGAAGAAATAAAGAATAAATATACTGAAAACCTCTGTATCAGGCGTGTCAAACTCATTGTAGTTCAGGGGCCACATTCAGCCCAATTTGATCATAAGTGGACCGGACCAGTTAAATCACAGCATAATAACCGATAAATAACTCCAAATCTTTGTTTTAGTGCAAAAAAATACGTTCTGAAAATATTCACATGAAAGCAATTATCTTTTTGCAAAACACCACGAAGAACCAGAATTTTTTCAAGAAAAATAAATTAGAATTTAACAATATTATGCCTCAGTTTATCATCACACATTAGAATTTACAGATCATAGTTTATCTACAAAAGCACAAAACATTCAGTCACGGGTATCTGGATCTGAACAGTATAATATTTTACTTTATGATCAAAACAAAAAAAGTTAGACAAAAAAGACAAAAAAACAGCAAAAACAAGGCAAAATATTTCCTAAACAAGAAACGAAATGACTAAAAAATTAACAAATAGCACAAGTGAGGCAAAAAAAAGACACAAAACCACAAAAATGAGACAAAAACAACGAATAAAGCGAAACACAAAATGACAAAAATAAGACAAAAGACAGCGAGACTAAAAGGAAACACAAAATGATGAAAATGAGAAACAAAACGACAAAAACATGAGACAAACAACAAAAATCTGACAATAAAGGAGACAAAAAGACCCAAAAACAAGACAAAATATTACAAAAACGAGAAACAAAACAACAGAAAAATTGACAACGCAAGCAAGACAAAAAAGGACTCAAAACGACAAAACAAGACAGAAACAGTAAATAAGGCGAAAAACAAAATGATGAAAATGAGAAACAAAACAACAAAAACATAAAAACAACAAAAGTCTGACAAAAAAAGCGACAAAAAAACTCCAAAACAAGACAAAATATTACAAAAACAAGACACAAAATGACAAAAGAACTATGAGCAATACAGTATTTTACTTTGTAATCCAAACAACTTGTCAAGGTCTAGAAATGAATTTAAATTTACTGTTTACAAATTTAAAATGTGCACTTCATGTCGTCTCTGTATTTTTACACGGGCCAGACTGGACCCTCTTGCCGGCCTGTTTTGGCCCGTGGACCACATGTTTGACAACCCAGCTGTATTCTGAACCCAAATTGCTCCTGTAAAGTAGGTTTTCACCTTGAAGGCCGGTAGAGGCGCCATGGATGTTTGAACAAAAATGCACAGAAGTTTCAAAGACAACACCATAAATGCATAATTTAAAAATAAACATTTTCCTGAAAGTTTAACCATCAAAACAATCTCACTCCAGCAGTAATCCTCTTAAACCACCAGGTCAGCGTTGGGCGTTTTATCTGATGCCTTCGGCCTCTGGTGACTAAAAGCTGGTCAAACATGTTGAGTGGTTACGCTGATTATTTAAAGTGACTGAGTGGAATCCAGTTAGTGCTGGACATCGGAGAGCCCTCTGGCGCCAGATGTCGTGTAAAAGGTTGACCAAACCACTGCGCTGATCGTATCTGGGAACGAAGACTTCAGGCGGACAAAATTAGATTTCGGTATCGGGTTTCGTTCACACAGAGCCAGTCATTGTCGCTGCACTTAATGCAATTAAATCTAGAGGTTAAATATGAAGCTTACGGCTCGAGACAGACGGTTGAGCAGATGTTCCCCTTGAAAAGAATGGACAATATATAACTATTTCACTAAAAATAGATCTTTTCAGGTAATAAAATGTGATTTATTAGGAAATATTAATGCCAGTATCTGTCCCTGACCTTTTAAATATTGCATATAAAACTCACAGAAAGTCTTTTTTAATAGCGCCTGTATTGCAAAACTATAAAAATATGTTCTTTGTATAGAAAGTTGCCTAAAATGAAAATCTTTCTTGCACTAATCTGTGTCTGACTGACTGTGAACATGTTTCATGCCACACATTCCAACCATCAAGATGCTATAAAACTCAACAAACTCATTTTTATATTTCATTGTCATTCATATTTTTTTGAATATTGTCTATTTAGAGGTCTTAAAATGTGATTTGATCAAACTGGACACTTGTGATTTATGGTCCATAACTGGTCTCGAGTGTTTTTTCTCTGCAACAGCCTCCAGTCTAATGGCTGACCTCCTCACTGTGGAGTCTCTGTGGTCTGACTGACCCCCTGCCTCACTCTGCATGAAGGCCGGAAGTGCAGCTCCTCAGGGATCAATAAATTGCAGCAGAGGGAAACTCTACAACGACTGCAGATTTCCACTGTGAGCTGCTGCATTTATCCCCCATTATCTACAACCGGGATTCGGCCGAATTAAATAATAAACTTGACGTGAGCTGATGTGCTCAAGCTGCAACAAGGACTGAGATTTGAGCAGAAAAAAGTAAAGATGAGTTTTTAGCAGCTTAATCAATGAATAGAGAGAAACTTTAATATTTAGCATACAGACTTGAGTCTATCTTGTTATCTTAATATCGTTCAATAAAAAAGTTAAGAAGCTTATTCCCAAAACATGAAACTTTAAACCTGCATTAAGTTATATTTGAGAAACTGGGGGCTGAAGAACATCACCACAAACAATTTGAGATATTATCATCTTAAAAAGTAGCTTCGGCTGATCTTTCAGAAAAAGGTTATACATTTACTCTACGGCATTCATAAATCATGTTTGAATTCAGTTTAGCTTGCATTTTTTTTATCTCCTCTCCAGGGTGTAATTGGACAGATATACATACATGTACATTTGACATCAAACCGGGGGTGAGTGCGATGGTGAGAGCGTGAACACTACAGTGCTAGATCGGATCAGTCGGAGGGACACTCTACTCTACTGTGATTGGTTGTTGCACCTGCTGACGCTCCAGAGAAAACCATAAATTAACGGAGAACAAACCCAACCAGTGTCATGTCAGCTTAGCCGGTAGGTTTGACAGTCCACTGTTGATAGTTTGGTATCTCTGGATGACCGAACAGTCCTGGAGAAATTAGCTTAGCCTTAGGAGTTTAGGAGTTATGGACAGGGTAACTTGAAGAGTAATTTACTAGCTGTAGTTTATGCAGCTGTTGTACTGGACCATCGATTTATCAGTCGATCTACGTTCCAGTCCTCATCTACGGTCATGAGCTTTGGGTAGTGACCAAAACGGTGAGGCTGCAGATACATGAAGCTGAAATTAGTTTCCTTTGTAGGGTGGCTCAGTTCACCTTAGAGATATGGTGGAGCGCTCAGACATCTGGAGTAGAATCGCTGCTCATTTGCAAATAAAGGAGCCTGTTGAGGCGGTTCAGGTACTGGATTAGGATGGCCTTCCTTTGGAGATTTTCCTTTGGTAAGCTCAGAACCTGCTGGAGGGATTACATATCTCATCTGACAGGGAACACCTCAGGATCTTACATAAGGAGATGAAAAGTTTTGCTGGGGAGAGGGACTTCTAGACAGACTCTTTTAACCTGCTGTCACCATGACATGACTCAGAAAATAACTAAGAAAATGGATGGATGGACAGTTTTACTGGGGAAGCAGTTAGACTTTGTAAAAAAAACATCACTTTGAGTCTCAAAGTCTCAGTTGGATATGACTGGAGCATCAGCTCTAACAATGTAACCAACCTAGTCTAAACTGCATGCAAAATTATGATTTGAAGGTAATTTGGAACGTAATTTGTGCAGTGGGAGTGGTAGTTGGGAGCAAAAAAAAAAACAGCAGCTGGACTTTCATCTACAAGACAAATTTTTGTGTCCTGTGATGGACAGGTGACCATAAATCTCACAATTTAGTTTCATTTACTTTCAGTTGTCACTTGTTTTTTGGCTAGGTCCCCATTGTGAAGCACGGTGGTGGCAGCATCATGGTATGGGAATGTTTTTATGGCTATTTTATTCTATGCCTTATTGTGCTGTCTGTAGTTGTACAGAGCTGTAAAATCCAAGGCAAATTTCCCTCTGTAAATACTTTATAGTTTTTTTATTTAGCCTGTATTTAACCAGGTCATTCCCGTTGAGACATAATAGCCTCTTTTCAAGGGAAGCCGCCTGGCCAAGAGAGCAGCCGAAGAAACATTAAAACTGCAACAATTAAGAACAATCAACACCAACTCACACAATGAAATAAATAAATAAGCTAGATAAAAGCAATACCAATCCAAAACTTCATCTGTGAATACTTGTCGTCCTAATAAATTAAAGAGTATGTACAATAAAGATCGTCCAACCCAAAGTCCATCAAAGGGCATCACGGCTGCCTAGACGCTTAATATGAAACAAATTCAAGAAGTGTACAGCTTTGGAAAGAAGAAGATGATGGATTTATTAATGTTTGTAGAGCTGTACAATAATCATCTTTGTCTATAATTAGATGCCCATGTTGCCCTTTGCATTCTAGTTTTGGAAACAGGCATTTTAACCAGAAAATCCAATCTACAATCAGAATAGTTTGGCCTATTTGCTTCAAACTTCTCTCCAAAATAGTAAATCCATTGGTTTGCACGTACAACACTGTCAATGAAGTCACACAGTCCATCTTTTTTTTTTTTTAAATAATCAAGATTACCAACGTAGCTCAGAATACTAACACTCTAAGAGCTGCTCCAGGGTTAGATGTGGAACAATGTTTTGTTCAACTCAACACTTGTAGGTTTGGATAAAATATCTCAGGGGCATAAATAAATCAGAAATCCTGTTGTTGTAATTTGGTAAAACAATGCAGAGATTTTTATCTTGACAGCCCAGACAGAATAATCACTTCACCAAAAATGGCTTCCAGATGTTTTTCTTTCTTTTTTCCCCCCCAAAGGTGCCCCATTGAGGCTGAACGCCATTTGTTGTAAACTGCGCAAAGCGAGCACCGTTGAACAAACAAAAATGTGCAGAAACCAAACGCAGATGACTCCTTTCCTGCAATAATTAGCCCTCATGTGTTCACCTCCTTTCACTGCGTCAGCTGTTTCAGCCATTCCACACAATTGCAGGCTTTGGCTGCTGCAGCTCGAGTGGCGTCTCTGTCCAAAACATTAGCATGTAAAAACAATCCCTTCTTAAATACCACCGACTCTGCTCAGAGCCGCATGAGGAAGTGATGAGCGAGATTTAAAAGGTGCTGGAGGCATCCAGAGTGATTAATTTTTGCTTCTCGTGGCCACAGTGGTTTGTTCCCAGCAGAATGTATCATTTTAAATGTTTCTTGTTTATCATTTAGTCTTAAGACGGCTGAAAATACGTCTTTTGACCCAACAGCAGCTATTTTGGAGGACATACATAAATATGAAAAATGTGTGTCTTTGTGCTGGGTTTTTCTCTTTACTGTGCACATTTTTACTTTCCTTTTTACAAGCCCTCTTAAGGATTTTCATTTTGGGCACATGAAGTATTTTATTGTGTCCCAAAGACAATACATAGGTCAAGTTGCAATAACATAATAATATAACAATGCAGTATTATTAGCAAATGCTGAAAGAGCTCAATGGAGATTCATTCATGCTCAAAAAAGTTTATAACATCCTGATCTTCACAAAACATTAATTAACATTTGGGTTTGTTTAATCCCAAATCATTAGAGGCCTTTTCTTGACCATCTCTGATTTAGTTAAAACTTTTTTTATTTGAACATATGGATATTTAAATGGTTGAAAGCTTTTTCAGTAAGTTTTTTCCTCACATTTCAATTTGAGTCTGTTTGAATGTCAGTATCTGAGGAACTATTACAGATAAAAACCTGACGTTTTCACTGTTAATTCTCATCATTTCATTGATTCAGAATCTGCAATATTACAATATATAATCTCTGACTGTGGATGAGTTAATATATGCAAAAAAAATTGAAGCCATCTTTAAAAGTCTCATCTTCGACCTCACATTAATAAAGAAATTAATGTTGCAGAAATCAGCTAGTGATTTTTTCTGAACCAAATGTAGCTGCATGTCACAACAATACAAAACTAAACACAGAATACTTTATAATATGAAATATTTGCTACAAAAATGAACTTTCATAACTGACTGAGCTCGACCAGTTATAAAAGTTAAATGAAAATAACTTTTGTGGACACATATTTCATATCTTTATTTCTATTTTTTGTGGGTTTTATAGATAGATTATTTGTTGCTGCTGAAAGTGGATCAACAGGCAATTTTAAAAACAGTTTTATCTCACAAAGTATATGATAAACCAAGTCAGCAGTTCACAAATATGTTTGGAAATATCCATATTTATTGCTAAAAAATGTCAGGCAAATCGAGGATGGTGAAGCAGAATATTGTTGTAAAAGTTTAATGACTTGATACAGAATAAGTCTTGACCTTTACACATAGTGTCATGAAAATATAATACAACTTGTGATGAAATAAAACAACATTATGCATGTATTGTCCTATATTATAGCTTGAACCTCCACCGTTTAACTCTACAGTCGCTGTGTTTAAATGTCAGAGAGTCAGCCGACAGCGTCCAGCCTCCATTCAGGCTCCGTTATCATAAACCTGGAAAATGTTCTGGACTTCGTCAAGTCAACACTTTGGTTAAGTGGTTGTTGGTGCCACTTTTTTTTGATATTTTACAATCTTGAATATACACATTACGTCGCCGTAAGTGAAGCTGCGATTAACCACGACTCTCACACATTTCAGAATCTCAGTTTACACCCCGTTTGTTAAATCCTGACACTTTAATGACACTTTAATAAAATGTTCTTAATCCTGACTTGTATCTTGTGGTAAACCTGCACTGTGAAAAAACATACGAGCCAATTCTGTGCATTCACGGCCCTCTTTAAGTACAAATATTCACATTTAAATCCCCACTCTATAAGTATAATTTAATCTGACTGGCCAGAGGGTTCTTATAGTCCAAATGGAACAGCACAGTTATGTGTGGGGCACGCGTTTTTTTGTTTTTTGTTTTAAATAAATGTAATTTGTGACCTGTGACATGGTGGGAAAGGTGGCCAGTATAGAAGTAAGAGTGGTGGTAGATGGCACAAGCATCAACTGGACTTAGAAGATTGAGGTTTGTTTTCTGGATGAGAGATCATTAGTTTCAGAATAGAGTTTCATTTACTTTTGTGTTTCCCTTTCTTCTTGGCTTGGTCCCCATTATAAAGCACGGTGGTAGCAGCATCATGTTTCTATGGCTACGCTATACTGTGCCTCACTGTGAATTCTTTTTTTTAAAATCATGTTGCCTGTGGTTGTACAGAGCTGTAATGTCCAAGGTAATTTTCTGCTGTTCTCAACAACCGAAGACTTTATCTGTGAATACTTGCTGCCTCTGGCTAGGTCCCCATTGTGAAGCACGGTGGTGGCAGCATCATGATATGGCAATGGGTCAATGGCTGTTTTATTTTTTCTTTAAATACATTTTTAGTTTGTCTTTTTAGTATCATGTTGTCTGTGAGCTGTAAAAATCTAAGGAAAATTTCCAATGTTCATCCCAAACCAAGAGTTTATCTATGGATTCTTGCTGTGTTGATAAATTAAAGAAAACATATATCAAAGGGCTTCCAACACAACCGGTCAGGGGCATAACGCCCTCCTTTATTGGTAGGCTTTTAATGTGAAACATATTCAGAAGGGGTTCAGATTTCAAAAGGAGAAGCTGATGGATTTATCAATGTTTTCAGAGCTGCTCAACAAGCATCTTTACATTGATATTTGTGCTCTTTTGATGTGGAAACAGGCATTTTCACCAAAAATCCAATCAAAAATCAGAATGTTTTTGACTTTTCTCAACAACAGATCATCTGATAGTTTTCTGTACATTTACTGCCCTCAAAAAGTGCAAATATTCAGATTTTTCCTTTAAATTCCCACTCAAGAAGTAGTATTTAATCCGACTGTCCAGAGGACTCTGATGTCCGAAATGGAACTGCTCCAGTTCCCAGCATGGTGGTGGCAGCATCATGGCATGGGAATGTGCCTATGGCTATTTTATTTTGTGATTAAAAATGGTGTGTAGTTTGTTTCTCTGTTTTATTATCGTGTTGTCTGAGAGCTGTCAACATCCAAGGAAAATTTCTTGTTCATACTAACTCAAAAATGTATCTATGGATTCTTGCTGTGTTGATTAATTAAATATAACATATATTAAAGAGCTTCCATCTCAATCAGTCAAAGGGCATAACGCCCTCCTTTACTGGCAGGCTTTTAATATGAAACACATCCAGGTGTTCAGGTTGATGTGGGAAGAGGGATTTAACCAAAATACCCAATCAATAATCAGAATGTTTTTGTCTTTTCACTTCAAACTTTTCCCAACAGATATATATCTATTTTTTCTATACATTTACTGCCCTCTTAAAGTGCAAGTATTCAAATTCCTTCCTTTAAATCCCCACTCCAGAAGTATCACACTTATTTAATCTGACTGTCCAGAGGCCTCTTACTGTCCTAAATGGAACTGCTCCGGTGGAAATGTGACTGAGCTTGTAGCAGGAAGCCGACAGCCACCCTTGCTGTGCTTTGCCATCCTTTGATAATGAAGTCCAGGACAGTTTCAATGGATTGCTAACCTTTCTCCCGCTGTTCCTCGGCTATTAATAGTGCCATTCTTCCGGAAGAAACGACAGGCAATGCAAGCAAGCTCTACAATGGCTGCCTGCAGAGAATACAAAGTGTCTTTTAATCCCTCGATTAACTGCAGCGACTACGGGCCAAGTGTTTATTATGAAGTGTGATGGAAAACCTCGGCAGGAAACCGTTAATAATCAACAGCCTCTATGAACTCTGCTGTTGTGATTATGTGATAATTAGAGGATCCAAGTTAAATTTACATTCATATTTTCATCAGGTCGCCCGTGCTTGTTGAATTTCCAGACCAGGAAGGGTTGCTTGGATGCATAAAAACTTTCAAGCAGCACAGATTTAACACAGCGAGGTGGATCTTATCTGTTGATCTCGACTGTATTTCATAGTCGCGCTGTGCTGTGAGAGCTTCTTGGCAGTTACTGTTGCTATAAACTGTACGTCATTTAAATATTTAGTTCCTAAATATTTGAGTTACAAGTTAGGAGAGCCAGTAAAGCAATTTTGGCTTACAAATCTGACTTCTGGCAACCAAACATTTCGACTAAATGATGATGAAAACGGACTTGCTTGCATACAAACTGCATTCATGGGCAATATTAACAGAAAATCCTACAAAAAATTATGCTTTGACTACAGAAACAGTAGTAAAACGTACAAAATGCAACAAATAGATCTATTTCTCAACTGGCTGGGAAATAACACCTTAAAAAAATCTAATTAATAGCATTTCCTCCAACCTTTATCATACCACACATTACTATACACCAACACTGTTCTTAATATCTTTTGTTTTCGCCGTCTTTACGTGATTAAAATGTGATATTCTGGCAAACTCTTGTCTCCTGAAATCTGTCAAACCAAGAACACTCTCGGTATGTCACATTAAAAACCACATTATAACCAACTACTGTTTAAAAAAAGGTTGCACAGCTTCTAGTTTAACAGTTTCCAGATGCTGCTGTTGGCATTTATCAGTAAAACAAAACACCTTCCCATAAAAGGTTTATCTGAATTGCGTACATTGTGAGGTATGAAAATGCCAAAAGGCTCCTCTTGTAATTTGTCATAATCTTAAAGGGCACAGCGTTTCCCAAGGACTCGGAGTATTATGTCATAATGTTTGAAAAAGCACACACTGTTGGAAATGGTTTATTTGGAATAATTCTGCTTGCACTACATTAGTGCTTGTTCCCGGCATTATGAGTCATTAATTAGTCTTTGAAAAGCTTTTGTACAAAATAAAGAGCCAACTTGAGCTCTGTTCCCTCTTTTCCACAGAATCTCGAACCAGTTCTTCGTATTTCAGCAGCCAAAGAATCGACTTTCATCCAGGAAAAGTGGCTCCAGAGTGGCACCAACACTGTCCTGGTCTCCAACCAACATTAGGGGCTGAGTGCAGGATTATCGTCCCCAACCAGACCAACTAAAACTTTGTAAACTGATCTAACTGATCCAAATGGGAAGAAAAATCAGAAGTTCAGCATAAAGAAGAAATCGAAGAACCAGTCAGTCTTGGTCTACTTTTCCTGTTGCCCAAAACAGCGTTCACAAACACTAACTGTTGTTTCAAATGTCTTTATGACCATCAGACCTCTACAATTGAAAATCAAGTTTTTTACTTTGACAACATGACCAAATGTTGTTTGTTTAATGATTCAAGCAACACAATCGCCAACAAATGATGTTCTTATACAACTAAGCTGCATTCTCAATTACAATTTGGGGTAAACATCTTTTCTGCTGGATTGCTTTTATTGTAATGCATCACATATATCTTTCTAATGGATGTATTTTCCATTTATTTAACAGCTTTAGTGTCATTGCTTTTCAGCCAACCAATCATATACTAGATGTCACCCTGTTAACTAAAAAAATGGAGGACAAATTTCAAATATATCCTTAAAGAGTTGTATTTTAACCCAAAAGGTGACATTTTCCCAATTCCTAACCAGCTCATTTTGGTGCCTAACCTCAAGCTTCAACGTAAAAGTGCTCATGTGGCTTTTTATAGAACAGTCTTACAGTGTTTGAAAAGAGTCCTAGATGAGCTGGTGTGCTCAAGCTGCAGCGAGTAGTGCAAGACGGGAGGGAAACAGAAACAAGGACTGTATAAGTGTATGAATTTCAGAGGAAGCAACGGTGTAGAGTTACATCCAAGCTGCTTTAGGCCAGGATAGGATTATTTTATTGGGAAAAAGTTCTAAATCTGTAACTTTGATACACAGAGATGAGTTTTCAGGGGTTAAATCAACCGTTTGAGGTGGATTTCAATATTGAAAACACCACCTGTCATTTGCAAAAACCTCATTGGCATCCCTGCAAAGTTCACTGGAGAAACAAACTGCCTCTTTCCACTGTGGTCCTCAACAGAAGTTAGATTAAACTAGAAGAACCATCAATAACTTCAAATAGACGGTGACATAAAGACATGGCTGTGAAGCGCATGAAAAAGCAAACCAATTCTTGGAAAATTTGTGAGTTGAACCAACTTTATCCAACCTAAAATTAACAATAGGTTTATATTACTGGAAAGGGGTTAAGGGTAAATCCTGATTGACTGACAATAATAACTGCCAACAATGCTAGAATAAAACTCTGAATATCCTGAAAGTTTTTGTAATTCATACACTTGTAATCATGAATGTCTCTACAGAACTATAAGGCAATCCATCAAGTAGTCATGGGGATATTTCAGTCGGGACAACAGCGGTGAACCAACATACTGACTGACAATCTGCTATTTATAAAGACAAATTCCAGCAACAAAAGGCTGGAAATCATATGAATAAAACAGCTGGAGATTCTTTAAGTTTAGTTCTCATAATCACTTACACTTTGTCATTCAATAGTTATGAGATTTAAGCATTTTACTTTGCAGAATCTTTCCTCATGCTATCATTAAACAGTCAGTTATACTTTCTATAGTGGCTCAGTTTAATAAGCTGTGGCCTCGGATTCGTTTTGTCAGAGTAAGCGTTCCCCTCTTCACGTGCTGGAGGTCGGCCGATGTTCTCAGTCTAATTGTTTTTCCAACCAGAAGCTTATTCCCAAATACCAAAAAGGTGCAGACATTCCCAGAAACACATCCTCCTTTCTGCTGACTCACTCTGTAATTTGTGAGGAATGTTCTGCAGTCGTTGGCAGAAGCCGCTTTCTTAGACAGACCCACAACAATCCTGCAGAAAGAAAAAAAAATCCTCTCCTTTTAGCTTTACTGGTAAGAGGCTGTGAGCTTTAATTTATCACTTACAGTACAAGACGCTCACATGCACTCATCATGTTTTGGGTGTTAAATTATCCACAGAAATCATTTATTATGTGGCCAAAAAGCACAGTTGTAGTCAAAATTACTTAACCATTTGAACCTGACATTAAAGACATTAAAATAAAATGTATTGAAAGTATATCAATTAAACCCTCGGTCGAAGAGGAGTTTAATTCCTTGTATTTAAATGATTTTTCAGAATTTGATGTTAAGATAAAACTTTCATCTTGTGTCAGTTATTATATTATGACACATCACTAAAGATAAAAATTATAAAGCAAAAATAAGACTAGCATAGAAAAGCAAGAAGTAATACTGGTAATTACCGATGTCTGATACTGGCTTTTTTTTTTTTTTTGCCAATAACCGATATGCCGGTATTGTCCAAATCTCAAATTCCCATTCCAATATCAACTGATACCGATACCAATACCGATATGTATTGGCTATTTAACGAATTTCAGGTAACATCACGTATCTCCTGTCGTGGAATTAACTAATTTTATTGTGATGCCCCATTGGATGCATTCTCAAATGCAACAAGGATTTCGAAATGATAACATTGACTGTGTAAAATAAGAAAACTATTTCAACTAAGTTATAGAAAAAAAATACCTTATTTATGCCAAATTCTTTTTTAAAAATTGTTTAAATTTAAATTTTCAAAATTGTACAACAGTTCACGCTCTCCGTCTATGAGTCCAGTGTGCCGGCAAAATCCAGGCATTATTTTATCGGTTTTCAAGATAGACAAATAAACTGATATTGACTGATATTACATTTTAATGCCAATATCGGATTGATAATATCGGCCCACTGACATTATTGGACATCCCTACTGGTAATGAGTCTGATTTAGCAAAGTAATATGATGCATGATAATGACACATTGCTCACAAAATCGAAATTTTGCACCTAAAAATCAAATATTGTGCATTATTTCTGACATACTGTACATGGAAATTAAATATTGCAAATGACAGCAATACTGATTTTGCACAAACTATTGAGAAAAGTGGTGTTGCCAAGAAAATTAATGTTGAGCCTATATATAATACCAAAAATAATCTAAATTTACATCAAAAATGTTTTCCATAAGTTAAACTGTTGGACCCTAAAGCCAGTATTTATTGAAACCAACACACCAACTAAGGTTTTCTGCTGCATCTGAAGTCATCAAGTTGCATATGATGCTGTTTCTTGGTGTCTTGAAAATCTTCTTGTAATAATTATCCTTTAGTAAATATTTATCTCTTAGCATTTCAGACGGCTTGTTTGTCTTTGCCTCACGTGTTGCAGCTGAAGTAAACTCTGTGTGATTGTAGAGAATCTTGCTTTTCCACAGTCTGATGGCTTCACGTACCGCTGCACGAATAAAGAGAGAACAATTACACATAGTTCGGATGATTAAGGCGAGGCCGTATTACAAAGCAATCCTGTTTTTCTTCATCAGTTTGATAAATTCAGCTCATTTAGTCATATTTTTGTAAACATTCAAGATCATCACACCCCATTAGAATGCTTTTTGTCTAAACACGTCCTGAAAAAGTTCTGAGGTTCTAGAAATGTTTTCATTCATTGAGTTTCCAAAAAGTTCTCCCTAAAGGTAGCATAATGACACAGGCAAAATGTTCTGCCTTTAATAATTTATTACTTTACATGAACATTTTATGAGAACCAGTCTGTCATCTGAGACCTCAGTAACATCCAGAAAATGTTTTTTGAATGTTGATTTGAAAATGTTTTTCCATTATTATCATTTAACACAATCAGTGGGCCTGAGATCATTCATAAAACATCCTCTGAATGTTAAAACTAGTTAACTTTTAACCATATAAAAGCATTATATGATGTACTAAATATCCTTATAATGTTCTCTGAACCTTTGAATGAAGAATTCTCTTAGAACTTATTAGCCGGTGTTCAGTCTGTTAGCTGGGGAAACCTTTAACATATACACTACTGATCAAATGTTTACGGTCATCCAGACAATTTCATGTTTTCCATGAAAACTCACACTTTTATTCATGTGCTAACATAATTGTGCAAGGGTTTTCTAATCATCAATGAGCCTTTCAACACCATTAGCTAACACAATGTAGCATTAGAACACAGGAGTGATGGTTGCTGGAAATGTTCCTCTGTACCCCTATGGAGATATTCCATTAAAAATCATCCGTTTACAGCTAGAATAGTCATTTACCACATTACCAATGTCTACACTGGGTTCATATTCATTTAATGTTATCTTTGTAGAAAATAATCGATTTTCTTTTAAAAAGGACATTTCTAAGTGACCCCAAACTGTTAAACTGTAGTGTACATCCTTCAAATCCTTAGTGGGGTTGAATTAGTCTTGCTTTGTCATGCTAAAACGGTGAGAATGAGACAAAATATCTTTAAAATCAATGGCATCTTTTTTCTAAATGCGCTAAAGGTCTCTGTAGTTTCTCTGTAGATTTAAGTATACAACATTAAAAGTCACCTTATCAAACCCGAATGTCTACAGCTCTGTGACTGAATACATGCATCTTCTTTGTTAGCATTTTGCAAAACATGAACCACGGCAGCTATAATGAGCCATATTATCTGTAATTGCACGTCTGTAATCTTGACTCTGATCCTGATGGACTGAAAGGTCATTTTCTAATAAATCCTCACAGCAGATCTACCGGATGCATCTGAGGAAATAACATAAGCTGAAGGCTCTGGCTTTATTACAATGCAGTCTTTAATTCTTGAGGAAGATTAGCTCCCGTATGATTTCGAAATGCTCTTCCAGGATCTCGACTTTGTCCTCCAGGCAGACATCCAGCTACAGACATAGTGGTCATTTACGAGTATCCAGGATCTGACGCAACAAACTCTTTTGTCCAGATCTGTGTGCAATTTTAGAAGAAAGGGAACCACAATTAGGAAAGTTATAGGTTCTATCAAAGCACCTCCTTCTGTAACAGATGTTTTTGTTGAATTAGACCGACAAAGTTAAAAGCAAACTGTGACTGTAGCTACTAGGTCTACTGCGAAAAGCAACTCTGTTTATCAATTTCAGTTCAATTTATGCATATGGAACCAGTTTATCACATCACAGGTAACTATACATACTAAGAAAAAGGCCTTACAATATTAGATTTTAGAGACAGACCCAACAAAATCCGACGATTACCTTTGTGCATGAAAGGTGGGAAAAAAAAGAAGCATCCAGCAGAATCAGGTTCAGAGTGGCTGGCCATCTGCCTCAACCAGTTAGGGTGAGGATGAAGAGGAAAAAGACCAGTCATCTGTTTGCAAAAACCTTATTGTTCATGGGAAAAACAAACTGTCTCCTTCCAAACAGAAGTTCAGATTAAACTAGAAGAACCATCAATAATGAAACTGGTGTTTGAACATACATATACACTGACATAATGACACAACTCTAGGTTTCGTGGAAAAGCAAACCAGTTTTTAGAAGGTCTGAAAGCTGAACCAACTACCAAAGTAACACTAGGTTTACATTGCTGAAAAAGGGTTAAGAAAATTGAATTAAATGCAGATAATAATAACTGCTAACAGGGCTAAAATTAAACTCTGAAAGGTCCTTAAAGAATATACAGTTAATACTCTCGGGGTTATGAATGTATCTTCAGAATTAAATGGCAATCCGTACACTCTTAGAGTCTTGAGAAGTAGTTTAACACTTTGGAAGCTTTAAGGTGAAACACTGGAAGCAAAAGAAGACATCCAGACAGGTTCTGTCCAATAATAAACCTTCTAACTGCTGTACAGCTTCAATGAATAAACTACTGCATCTTCTGAATGAATCTGAAGGA
This sequence comes from Acanthochromis polyacanthus, assembly GCF_021347895.1. Taxonomy (NCBI): domain Eukaryota; kingdom Metazoa; phylum Chordata; class Actinopteri; family Pomacentridae; genus Acanthochromis; species Acanthochromis polyacanthus. Next base: position 29,565,686 of record NC_067130.1, on the reverse strand, counting down.
ACAACCTTCAACCTCTTTTGTGGAAGGAAACTACCAAACATACAAAGACATTAGGCAGAATTCACTGGTTTTTATTCTCTCATCTGCAGCAATTTAAATATAGATACACAGATTTCTGGATTATGTTACAACAGGAAAGGATTCGGCGGTTGTCATTGGTCTGGACGCCTCGAAGACTTGAAGACAAACTGTCCTAAACCTCCCAGCAGGGCCGGTACACTCGTCCCACCATGCACCTCATGGTGTCCCTCCTCAGGATGGGGATGTTCAGGTCCTGTCCGATGTCTCGGTGCTCGGTGACCTGGCCGTTGTTGGCGTCGGCTCTCCGTTTGTAGAGGGAAAGTCCGCTGCGCAGCACCCGGAGGTCCCTCAGCAGGTTCGGATCGGCAGCGATGACGATCATCCTCGATCCTCTGGTTCTGGCCACCAGATCTGCATCGCCGAGGCCGTTTTCTGTCGCCTCATCGCTCAGCAGCAAAGCCTCCTGCTCCAAGGAGCCATCTTCAGTCTTGCCCATCGGTAATGCCGCTGACAGACCGTAACTCTCGAATAAGAGCGCGGTGGAGAAGATGATGGATATGAGCGAGTGTCTCATGGTGAAGCTCTTCCAGGAGGTGTAAGGCGCTGGCTTGGATGGTTTAATTTCTTCTTCAACGTCTTGCGTCGCTGTTCTGACTTTGACATCGCATCATGGGCTTTTATACCATTTCGGACACACTGGATCGGCCACGTTGGATGGTTTGTCATCATATCACCTCCTGTTGCGTTCAGGAAATCAGTCACAAGCATTAAAAAGCAGTTGGGTAGAACTCTCGCAGAGTTCAAGTACATTGTTTTGGTGGAAAGTTAATTAAAAATCTCCAATGTGGCGCCTCGTATTAGCCACTTGACGATGAAACAGTGGGAATTCTATGAATGAGAGACACCAAAGAAAAACATTAATCCAAAATGACTGCCCTTTAAAACAACGCAGACGGATTACCCACCCGTGAAGCTCTTGTGGTGTCAGATACTCTCTGATAAAAACTGTTTTCTCCTGGCATTGTTGCAGCGATGTTCAATCAGGGATTTAGAGCAGAAAAACAGGAACAAATAGCTCTTGAAGTGTTTGTGTCATCGTGGCAGCGGTTCTCTGTTGACGTTTCAATGGAGAAAAAGTTGGAAAATGTTTCTTGGTGGGGAGAATCTGCTTCCGAAACCCCGAGGAGGAAGTTGGTTTGATCTCTTGCTGGACCTCAACATAATTACAGCGCTGCCTAATTATGGCTGCCAGATGGGCGCTGCAGGAGGGCTGCACACCTGCATAAAATCCATATGAAACGAGTTAATGTAATTTATGCAGATGACATTCCAGTCAGCTCAAACATGCTGACAGATTTTTATAAAGTTTTTTTATTGGTGACTTGGATAATTTAATATCTGCCATTTTAGAAATCCTCCTCAAACTGAGATCTTTTAGTGCATGGTGTACTAACAGCCTTATGTTCACGACAAGCTCGTTACACTTGACGATGTTGAACACTGTAATTTATCAGAGAACGGATTTGCAAGTATACTGACAGGTTTTTGCAAAGCTTTGATGGCTAGACATATAATTTGGCATCATTAAACAAAGGCTTTATTTTTAGGGTAGAAGTTATGTGGACCATTTCCTATTCAGAAACCATGTCTGTGGATAATTCTTAAAGTCTGGTGTTTAAGAATAATCCCGTTTCTGTCTTTGTGAGATTTTCTAGAGTCAGACAGGTTAGTTTAAATCTTATCTTTCATTCCTAGATGTCATGTTTTGGGACATTTCATTGACAGCCGGGTGGAGTTCTTCCTATGCAGCGGGTGTTAATGCTGCAGAAGAGCCTGTCGCTGGCTCTGGATGAAAACCACATGGATTCTGTAAAACGGAGGTGTTTTAGGAATGAAGAAACTAATGGTTGTGCTATCCCTAAAGATAACAATTTTCTGCTAACACCTCAAATCCACATGAGTTGCCTGCCAGTAACAGGACTAATGAAAAGGATCATATTCAGAAGGGTTTCACATTTATTCCCTGTCTTATAAACTACACGCAGTTTGTCCATTTGTCAAGGGAAGAAAATGTTCTTTTTGTTACCCCAGTTACAATAGAAAATATCTTTTGGAAGCTAGCTGTTTATTTTTGTTGTTGTTTTTTTTGGTTTGCCATGTCCTCTTCATAATGCCCTGAGCTAAAAATAAAATGTACAGAAACACACAAATAAAAGAAAAAGGATCATGTGTTAATGTATTATACAAGGGAACATAGAGTTCTGTGATCAGCAAGACAAAGACGTGCTTTAGTACTTTAGTTCTGACTGGAACAACTAAAAGTACTTGGTTAAGGTCAACAAAAGATTGTTTTAGCACCTTATTCTATTTAATTGTGTTTTAAATTTTTGTTTTAGAAGTTTTATCAGACAGGCAGCAACTAAATTATGTGGAAAACATCAAGACAGGATTATGATACGTGTCCACTAGATGCATTTTTCCCATGTGTAAATGCGCCACATCTGAAAATCGTGGGTGTGTGCTTGAGGCCAGTAGCCGGTGTTCAACTCCAGCCGACCTTCTTCTCGAACTGTCCTGCCCACCCGTGATTGGACAAATGCATCGACTCCTGGATTTCAAGCCGGACAAACATGGCGACTTGGACACAAACTTTCTCTTTTATTATAAAAACAATTCCAACTACTCACCAGAATTCAGAGCCACTTCCATCAGACAATTAAAAAAAATGGGCAAAAATCATAAATTGAAAGTCAACACTCATTTGCAGTCTCAGCTGGAATTTGTACCTTGCATAAGTCATACAAGTGACCCAATGTTCAGGTTTAAAAGTCTTGTAATCGGGTAAATTTTCCTATCACATGATAGATTTTCTAAGCCCATAAAACAGAATCATAAAACACTTAAATTGCAATATTTGGAACAGGTTAGCATCGATTTTTTTTGTCCAATGATCGCAAGAAAAACTACTCACTCTAGCTTTAAAAGATTCAAGAAAGGCCTAAAAAGAGATAGAAGCAGGTAGGTAAAGGCAACATGTTAGAAAATGGAAACAAACGTTTTTATTTGTTAGTCTGCAAAGACACAGTCATAGATAATAATGAATTGAGTAAAGCGACATCATAAATCTGCAACTCTAAGATGATATGTAGGTTGGTTGTTCTGTTCAGTTATGAATCCTGCTTTAAAGGAGCAGATGAAATGCACTCAGACTTCAGAATGGTCTTTTACACTTTGTTCCATGTGTGTTAATAAAATAAGCCAGTAACTTTCCCCACATTACTGTAAAAGCAGAGGCAGGGAACATTTTCCATGTTTGCCCTCGGATGTGAAACCGTCTGCTGAAGGTGTTTGTGTTCTGCACCTCGCCGAAAAGAAGAAGAAGAAGAAGAAGAAGAAGAAGAAGAAGAAGAAGAAACGGACTTCTAAAAGCTAGAGATGTGCTGGCCAGCTGACTACACTGATGGGCGCCAGCCAAAACACAAGGCCTTGGCTGGGGATGTTTGAAGGCAGCATTAGAGGATCAACACAGCGGAGCTTCTCTTTATTACGGTACCGAGCGTCGGGCCACACGACGCAGGATCGAGTGTTATTCCAGCTACGTAAATACAGGACACGGATCCGACAGCGCTGAATGTATTAACAGGCACAAATTGAATTATGCTGCTGAAATTCCAACACGCCGCGTCCTGCCAGCCGCTTCTGAGGTCCGACCGATTGAAATCTCAGTTTTCATTCGCTCGCAGACAGGTTAAGGGTTTCTGCACCGCAAAAACAAGCGCTCAGGACTTCCTTAACAGGCCACGAAGTTCTGTCTGCAATCCGATGCACTCAAAGGAGAGTTTCTGCCACTTGAAGCTGAATCTTATTGATTTATATGTAAATCTGAATTGCTCAACTTGAATGATTAACATCAAAAATTGAATTTGAATCACATAAATTGAAACCGAATTCTAGTAAACTTCAATTTCTGATGGCACAAACATTATACTTCTGCTTTTACACCAAGGCAGAGTTGGAAAGTAGCTCCCTATTATTTATTTCCATTTTAGAGGGAAATACTCTCTTTGTTACTTCTTCACATTTATGTGAGAGCTACGCAGACAACAGTGTTCGGCCATCTTTCTTTTCCTATATTTCTTTCCTCTGCCTATTCTTCTGTCCTGTATTTTTTAGTTTTTTCCCTCCTAATTTACGGAGCGTGCCACTACAGTGGAAAAGTGAGCTTTGGAGTGGATTATAGTCATGGTGTGGTGCCTCCTGTCCTGCAAAAATCCTCTTTAGTTTACAAATGTATCTCTAATTTAAATAATTTAACAAAGGCTTTTAAAGTTGTTCAATTTTGAGATGCGATAACTCTAACCCTCAGACACTTTAATCCATTTCTAATGTCATCTTCACATATGGTGAGGCGTGTGAAAAGCTGCACTGTTTTGCTATTTGTTTTCCTGACATGAATGAGAAGATTTTTGTTTGTTTGTTTTTGACAGTTTTGAAAGAATTGAAAAAACATATTCCAAAGTACATGAAAAATGACACCATAAATAGCTTTAATTCATCTTTGGAGATTTACCAGCGAGTGGTGCTTTAACTAAGCCTAATTTTTTAGCACCGCATGTTGCTTGGTCAGCTAAATTTATTGTCTATTTTCCTCTAAACTGGATCATAATTTACAAAATAAACATCATACTGTATTGGAGGAGATATAAAACTAACAGCTGAGACCATAAACTCATGTTGAAAATGTTCACTGAAGAAATAAATCGACTCAGAAGAAGGATTATTTTCTCATAGAGTTCTGTATGGTTGGGCCTTTTATTCAAGCAGAGAAGTCGCCCCCTGCTGGCTGTTTGAAAGAATGCAGGTTGAAGACACTGAAGTGTTGGCTTCACTCTTTAGACATGGAGGATATATATATATCTTTTATATACAGTATATTGCACTAATAAGTTCACAGTGAGCTGCAGTTGGTAAGCTTTTGCGAAAATGGCTCAACATAATGGAAATTAAAAACATAGTGTTATGAGAAGGCAACAGAAAACAACTTTTAGTCAAAATAGGATGCAGACTTCATCCAAAAGACTTCACAATCAGCACAGAACTTCCTTTGGTCCTCAGCAATACAACTGTCATGCATCAGCATCAGATTCTGGTTCACACCCATCTCCAGCTGGAGTAATTACCTGTGCTAACGATGCCATGTCAGGAAATCTGCACCACTCATTAAGTAGTACTCTGACTGGCTGGAGGCAAACCTGGAGGCCACACCTCCAATGGATTAGTACCAGGTGGTCATGAATAAAACAAACAGCAAATTTTATGTAAATGCCTTCAGATAGAATCAGCTGGAGACAAGTTGTAAGGAAAGATGGATGTAGAGAAATCTAAAGAATTTTTACTGAATTAAATTTCACAGATAAACTTAAAATAGACTTTAAAATTTATAGAAAAATAATCCAGCTCAAATCAGGATTGGCCGATTAAGAAAACAAGAAATCAGCCGTCACGAATCACTGCAAAAGAAATAATCACATCATGGACTGGGATAAGGGGAGAATTTTAACATTGGAGACCAACAAACATAAACGATGAATTTAGGAGGCCATAGAAATCAGGAAGCGGGCGAGCTGCTCCATGAACCGGGACAAGGCCTACACCCTCTAACATACCTGGGACTTCATCCTCCAGAGACCATCGGATGGCGGGGGGCATGGCCGGTCCGACAGATTCTGACTGATCTGTCAAACTGGCCACCTGATAAAAAAAAAAAAAAAAACACGTCAGCACACGTCAGATGACGCTCTGAAGAAGACTGCAGATGCAGCTGAAACACGTCAGCAAGGTAAAGCCATCCTTTCTTTACTGGTTTGTCGGTATAAAAAGCAACATTCTACTATAATAAATGAAAAAATGAACATCATTCAACTATAACTAAACACTTGTTGAAAAATAATTGATTCAACTGTAAATAAAGATTTCTACACAGAAATAGTCTTCAAAGTAAAGTGTCCTCTTATGGGATTATAACAGAGATCTGCTCTTCATCTGGATTCTTTCAACTATAAACATTTACTCACAAAGAAAATCTTTAACATCAATGTTTATGGTAAATCTTCACAAAAAAATCTAAATGTCAAAACTGAAAATTGCATTGTTGCATTTAAGCGAGTTGTTTTTATATACATTTGAGTGAGAAATGTATATTTAAAAATTGTACTATAAAAATGTATTGTGTGAGAATCACAATAAAAACAACAGAAAAAACAACAAAGTCCATGTCAAAAATCTGGATCTATTTACTACTTCCTATAATACTGATTCCATTGTGTATCTAAGATGGACACGATGTCATCAAACATGAAACACACCTTTACAAGCCTGAAGATAAAAGCCGAAGCCGATTTTTAGTCATTTGAGGCTCATAGTGTCAGAGGTGTGAGCTGGTCAGAGGGTCAGGATGTGACTCGAACAGAAGATGAAAGTGAAGAGATGAAAGCTGACGAGGTGCTGCGTCTCAGGGTAATTGGGATTAAAGCACAAAGTGTAAAACTCCCCACAGAACGGCGTCTCCAGAGCGGGAGCCCATCTGAGCTGCAAGACGAATGCCAGAAAGAAAAAAGAAAAGCCCAAAGAGGCACATTCATACCTCATCAATATATCTGCAGAGATGCTGGTAGCCATGGAGATGGTCAGTCAACATGCAATCACAATGTGATGTAAAAATAGCAACGTTGGCGCTCTGTGTGTTGGACGGAGTGAAGACTTTCTCTCTGCGTCGTGGTTTCGTGGAACAGTGAACTACATGGATGGGATTTTGGAGAATCTGATCCCAAATCCTGCTCGCTCTCGCCTCAGTGACCGCACACCAGCCACAATGTTAATGCTGCTGGGGGAGTCTAGCTCCAAACCTCAGGAGGTTTAGCTTCATACATGCTCTACTTGAAAAGCTCTTGATGCACTCAGGCTTCTGCTGGGGGAGGAAATCTTTAGCTCATTTTGCAGAGTGACTGTTCACGTTGTATATGTTGGTTTTTTCCACAGAACTGAAAACATAATTTCGTAATCAGCTTCCAGCTATGAGGCATGTCTTCATAAACGCATTAAGATCTGCAAAAAATATGAACATATTAGTTATTTCACTCCACAGATTCCCGTATTTGTGTTTTTGGGCCTTTTGGTGATAAAAAAAAAAGATTTTGTCAGAGCTACTTCAATGAAACAACCAGAATTTAAGAGCTTAAGAATCAAAAAGGGGTTTAAGACGTTAATTGAGACGATAAACATATTAGAAAGTTGCTTAATAAAGTAAGAAGTAAGATCAATTTCTCATTGGCTTCTATACCACCAGACTTTGGAGGAGTCGCCCCCTGATGGCTGTTAGAAAAACATGCAGGTTGAAGGCACTTTAGCCTTGACTTCACTACATCCATTTTTTATATAAAGTTTATATAAAGTTTATGTGACAAAAGTAAATGAGTCCCCATAGACCAACTGTGTCTCCACAAAATTACGTTCCTGCACAACTAAACTACATACATTTGAATGGGAACATCATTTTATTTTGAAATAAACATAGTTTGTGACCTGGTGGGGAAAGGTGCCCAGTTTGAAAGTGTGACAGGATCCATGTTCCAGGGTAGAATGGAATAATGGAGACCATAAACCAGCGGTGAAACTTTCACCCTAAAGACCCAAATTGGTGTCCTGTGATGGGCGTGAGAACATCAGTCTTAGAATCATGCTTTCTGTTATTGTTTACTTTTGGGTTTCACTCACTGTCTGGTTCGGCTTAGGCACAAAAACAACATTGTTCGGTTTAGGAAAGTATCATGGTTTCTTAGACATTCAAATTAGAACCTGGTTTAGGGTTGGTGGCTTTCCAGATGTCTGCAAGTCAGTGATTTCCTTACTCAGCTTGTTAAACTTCCCCACTATAGTGTTAAAGTCTACGGAGTGTACCAAATGGGCTTTATTATTATTATTGTTACTATTATTAGCGCAGAGGAGTCAACGGCTGTGTCCGAAATCGCATACTAACGTACTACTCATACTAAATGTGACGTCAAAATAAGTATGTAGTGCGTTCACATTAGATAGTATGAAAAGATTGAGTATGCGAGAAATACCCGGATGTATACTATATCCGGAAAAAATTTAAGTATGCGCGGTGACCACACTAGTCATACTCAACCGCCCCATAATGCTTTGCGAGCTATCCACCAAAATGCAAGCCTCCGCGGGATATGTGGCCGGACTGCGGCGATTTTTATTTTATTTTATGTGGTTAAGTAGTCATCCTAATCACCCCACAGATTTGAGAAATAGGCGTTTTCTGACCAACGTTTTAAATTTGTCAGACACCTCACAACGTGCTACTGAATGCTAGCAGCTAGTTGCAGCAGCTCGCTTTGCATACAGAACAAGTAGCAGCTACCTCCAGTAGCCTGCAGCTACAACTGAAACGATTCGCATAATCTGGCTAATAACTGCATGAGGAGGGCCGGCTTGAAATTGCCACATTAATTATGCGACTGTTTGTTAGCGTAAAATCGACCTGAAGCCGGCATTCAGCCGAGATATTTGATAGCCGTACTTCCGGTTTTTGTCGTCGGAGGTTTCAAATGCATTATGGGAAACGGAGTAGTATACTACAGTGTGAACGGTCGGCATTCTAATCATACTTATAGTACGTAGTATACAATATATACTCATTGAGAATGTAGTATGTAGTACGTTAGTATGCGATTTCGGACACAGCCAACGGCAATCACTCAAGGTAAGAGGCTATGTCACTACTGTTCAAAAGTTTGGGGTTACCTAGAAATGTCCTTATTTTTGAAAGGCTTTTTTCAGTGAAAATAACACGAAACTAACCAGAAATCCAGTCTAGACATTGTTAATGTGGTAAATGACTATTGTAGCTGGAAACAGCTGATTTTTAATGGAATATCTCCATAGGGGTACAGAGGAACATTTCCAGCAACCATCACTCCTGTGTTCTAATGCTACATTGTGTTAGCTAATGGTGTTGAAAGGCTCATTGATGATTAGAAAACCCTTGTGCAGTTATGTTAGCACATGAATAAAACATGAAATTATCTGAGTGACTCCAAACTTTTGAATGGTAGTGTACATAACACAACATCACCAACACTGATCATTGAAGTTGCTCTATGTATTTTTGACCAAGCAGATTTTTATCAAGACTGAAAATAAATCTTTAAAATAACCAAAATACATGATCGTGATGTGTCTCAATGATTCCATACTAGAAAATTAAGAGTCATACTAAACTCAGAACTACCCTTATATACATGGTCTTTACAAGGGTATGTAAACTTTTGTTCATGATTTTAGTAGAGTATACAATTTGGTTGTAAGGGAATGTCATTTTTTGGAGACTAGATTGCATTAGCCCCCATGTTAAAATGTCCAAAAACATGTTTAAAGCCTGGTATGTAAACCAATTTTGAACTTTATATTCTATGTCCCCACTTTATTCGTTCCCTGGAGGCAATTGAAGGTGCATACAGCCATCAATAAAGTGCATAAGGTGCTACAAATAACAATATTTACATGAGGTATAAATGTAAATATGCATTTGTAGCGAGGGTGGTAGGAGTAGGATATCCCTTTTTTTCTGTTTCATGTTGTTTTTTGGCTTTTGCCACTTAAATAAACCCAACAGAATATCATGAATTACTCTGAAGTGTTTCGTTCAAATAAAATAAGCACTTTGAGTGAGTTTGCCTCCCCTCTGATGTTAGTGTCAGCATCGTGTTGTGCTTTTGTTGCCATACACGCTACAGTGACTGTGGTATTTGTCACCAACATAATCACAGCTCACCTGTGGTTTGCACGCCGGGACGAGGCACAGGTCGACGGTCCAGCATCCATTAAAGCATCGATTCGCTTTCTGACCGACTGAGCTTCACGCTGAGCAGACAGACTGTTCCAGGCGCTCTGGGCCGTCTGACAGAGAAAACTCCTCTTGCTGTTTCTCGGCAACAGACCGAGTGGTTTGTTTCTGCTGTTCATATCCACGGTAACAAGCAGCGAGTGTTAAATTTAGCAGTGTTTGCAGTGATATGAAGAAATGGAACATGATTCTCAATGAACAAGCGATTCAACAAGGTTACTGAGCAAGTTGGAGAAAAAAAGAGAAAAAAAATTCAGATGGAGTTTTTCTCCTTCCAGTGATGATGATCCTTGAATTGACTGCAAATTACATTCACCTTCAGAGGATAACAAGAAAGCTGGTGAAAATGCGAAGTGATGTTTTACTTTAGAATGGCATTACTGAGTGTAGGTGGTGGGAAAACAGAGACAAATAGAATCTAAAGCAGCTGAGTGCATTTGTCAAAGAGCACTAAGCAATAAGAAAAGATAAGAAAATATATAGTCAGACAAGATAAGATAAGATAAGACAAGACAAGATAAGATAAGAAAATATATGGTCAGATAAAATAAGAAAATATAAGATAAGATAAGATAAGAAAATATATGGTCAGACAAAATAAGAAAATATAAGATAAGATAAGATAAGATAAGATAAGACAATACAAGACAAGATAAGATAGGATAAGATCAGATAAGATAGACCACAACGAGATAAGAGATGATACGACAAAATACGACAAGATAGGATAAGACAAGATAGGACAAGATACAACAAGATACGACAAGATAAGACAAGACAAGATACGATAGGAAACATAAGACAAGACAAAATAAGATACAACAAGATAAGACAAGATACAACAAGATACGACAAGATAAGACAAGATACGATAGGACAACATAAGACAAGACAAAATAAGATACAACAAGATAAGACAAGATACAACAAGATACGACAAGATAAGACAAGATACGATAGGACAACATAAGACAAGACAAAATAAGATACAACAAGATAAGACAAGATACAACAAGATGAGACAAGACAAGATACGATAGGACAACATAAGACAAAATAAAATAAGATACGACAAGATACAACAAGATACGACAAGACAAGATACGAGAAGATAAGACAAGATACGACAAGATGAGACAAGACAAGATACGATAAGACAACATAAGACAAAATAAAATAAGATAGGACAAGATACAACAAGATATGACAAGATACAACAAGATATGACAAGACAAGATACGATAGGACAAAATAAGACAAGATCAGATGAGATACGACAAGATTAGACAAAATACAACAAGATACGATAAAATAAGCTGCGATAAGATAAGACAAGATACAACAAGATAAGGCAAGACAAGATAGGACAACATAAGACAAAATAAGATACAACAAAATTAGATACGACAAATTAAGACAAGAAAATATATGATATGACAAGATTAAATACAATAAGATATGAACAAACAAGCAAAGTGCAAAACATTTAGGAAATGTACTAAAAAAAATTAAAATTAACCAAACTAAACCCAGATCTACGTAAATACTGATTATATAAAACACAGTTTTGCACTTGCCAGTGGAATTGATTCTTTCTGACAAAAGTATAAATATTGCACAGATTATGAATATAAAGCACAGATTTTTATCGCAGTGGATATATACCTATGTAGCAAATGTTCTAAGACATGAATGTGTCTGTATTGAGAGATATGTGACAGATTTTTGACGAGTGGTACTATAAACAGTTTTTGCATGTTATAATCAAGCAAATTCAATTTTATTTCAAAATTAAGATGCAACAGCTGAGTTTGTGCTCTGAAAAATCCTTAATAATCAGTCACCTTCACATATAAATGACTTAAACCATGTTTCCGTCCATATTCTCCTGATGATTTATTACTATTTCTTTCATTTACTTTGAACCCGGCCCTGCCTTACGTAATCCAGGAATGTGACAGTTCAATAGAGGAAAAAAACAGAACTTTCCTCCTAGTTACCTCCTCAACCCTCAGCTCAGCAGGATGGATGTAACAATGGGTTGTGATTGGATGGATCAATCAGAGGATGGATGTAAAACCATTTCATCAGGTGATCAAATGACAGCGGTGTCATCTTTGTTCACTTTAATTGCACCTCATGGGACAATGCCTTCACCCACCGCCGTCTCCTGGAGACCACAAATCTCTGCTTCCCCTCTGCTCACCTCAGAGAATGTGTCGTCTGCAGCCTCCAAACTCAAAAAACCTTCTTTCATAATTGCTGCTGGTATTCAACACACAACCAGCTGTTTTCATAAATTCAGAAGCAGTATGTGCTTTGTGTCCTTTGTGAGTAATCGCCAGAAGAGACGTTTAATTGACTTTTGCTGATGTGTGTACTTTACTTTGAGATATATATAAGAAGAAGAAGACGTGTTATTTCATTAAAGGTAAACTCAGCATGTAGGAAGTTAAAATTCAACGCACACTGCAACAGAAAAATAACAAACCATCAAATACAGGGAAGTGCAAAAACAACAGGAGGCAGATGGAGGGAGAAAAACACAGACGTCAGAATGAATATTAATATTAGAAGAACAGTTTGGATCATATAGTGCAATATTTTAACTGATGAGAATTATAAAAAAGATTATTATCAAATCTTGAAAAAAAAATCAGTCCTTGTTTGTATCTTTCTGCCTATACTTATTTTGTTTATTTGTTTTTTAAAAATTAGTTTAATAATTAACTTGTTTCTTTCTTTCTTTCTTTAATTTTTTGTCTTTTTGCTTTCTTTCTTTCTTTTTGTTTGTTTCTATCTTCTTTGTTTGATTTATTTCTAATAATCTTTCTTTCTTTCTTTCTTTCTTTCTTTCTTTCTTTCTTTCTTTCTTTCTTTCTTTCTTTCTTTCACACATAGAATTGGTGACTTTTTCTCAAACATAATATGTCCTAAAAATATTCAGCATTTTATTTTTGCATTTCCGTGTTTGTTTGTTTGTTTTTAAATAATATTCAAACAGTGTTTTCAAAGCTGTTTTGACTGTAGGCACCACATAGCTCTACTTATTCATTCAAAATATTCATATTTTTAATACTGATTGAAATTATTTCTTTGTTTTTAAATGCAATGTGTTGCTATTTGTGAATTTTTAATTTAATTTTTGTCTTTGATTTTCAGTTAATTAATCCATTAAATTATCATTTTCTTTCTTTCTTTCTTTCTTTCTTTCTTTCTTTCTTTCTTCTTTCTTTCTTTCTTTCTTTCTTTCCATTTGAGGCAATGTCTCCGTTGTCATGGCGACACTGCTGTCAACCAAATCCGGTTGCTAAGCGACAGCCGTAACTCCACTGAGGGGACGTGGAAACCGCTGAAGCTACTTTTTACTCATCACTTTACGGTTATTTAGCGGTCTGTGAGGTCGTTTTGGTCCACTTTAGTCAGTTTTCCTGGAGATAGAATGAGCGAGCAACCAGCCAGTGTGGAGAATAAAGTTAGAAAATGTCTCCTGAGCAACTGGGTCGAAGAGGTGAGTGAAGTTAGCCTCCTGAGGGTTAGCTAACGTTAGCACTCACCCAAAACTGCTAATTAAAGAGCAGAAAAGTAAAAAAAAAAAAAAAAAAAAAAAAATACTACCTCCACAGTCATTTATTTAGTTAATTTAACTGTTCTGTGTAATTTTGTGTCGCCACATTTAACAATTTGACCGTATCTTTTGGGGTAGTTCAGCAGCTGTAGCATCAATTAGCTAACATTTGAGGCTCATACACCTGGAATTAACCTGCAATTAACTTAATTACTGGCACCTGTGTTTGACATGTCAGTAAACTGTGGATTAATGTTCTGCACTGCGACAGTAAGGCTTTTTTTGTGGTTAAAATTCATAGAGAATAACCAGACACATAACTGATGACTTTATCTCAAACACAATATGCCTTCAGTAAACTTTTGTCTATGGGAAAATATAGTGTCTAATTTTCCCCAGGCACAACTGGCAAAATGAGATGCTATATATTTTGATATTAAAAACAATAGAAGATAAGTTAATATCAAAACTTTTAGTGTGTTCAAATAACACACAGTTAAAATACAACGCAACAAAAATACTTTTGAGAACTACTGAAAAGTGTTCACCTTCTGTGTTATTTATAATATTCAAACAGGCCTTTCACAATAGTTTTGACAACAAAACTATTGGGGGTGGCATGGATCAGTGGGTAGAGTGGCTGTCTTGCAACCGGAGGGTTGCCGGTTCGATCCTTGGCCTGTCATGCTCATGTCGAGGTGTCCCTGCGCAAGACCCCTAACCTCTAATGGGTTGTGGTTAGCACCTTGCATGGCAGCTTCCGCCATCAGTGTGAGAATGTGATGTATCATGTAAAATGCTTTGGGTACCTTTGGGCAGGTATAATAAAGCGCTATATAAATACAGACCATTTAACAGTTTACACATAGGCTGACTCTTCAATTATTATATATATATACTAATTGGAGCTTTTATTGATATGGTACTTCTTTCTAAGTAGCTGAGCCAAAACATGGCTGTTCTTGCTCTTCTTAGCTTAGTTACTAGCAATCTAACTTTTAACATATTCAAGAGAAATTATACTGGATCTAATTTAGATTTAAATTTGATTCCTTTTAAGACAGTGTGTATTGATCCCCCCCCCCCCCCCCCCCCCAAAAAAAAAAAAGGCTCACAATAATGTCCCATTTTATCAATATGCAATTTGCAAAATGGAACACAAAATTAGAATTTTTCAAAAGGGCAAATGGAAAATTTAATTGAATCTTAGTAACAACAATTATATCCCTGTATGAAATAACTAGAATCAAGCTGTGAACACTTATTGTTTGATATTGTTATGTCAGAACGCTGTCATTTCAGTTACCATTTTGTTTCTGGGATCAAGCGTGACTGTACACGATGCCACGCTCACTTTTGTGACATTTATGAGAGCTTTTTTTATTCCCCAAATGTGTTTTCAGAAATGATTAAGCATTGCTTTTTGGTGATTTTATGCGTCCCTTCAAAAGATACTCATTGTAAGGCTTAACTTTACCACGTGACAAAATTGCCCCTCTTTAATCTTTGGATTGTAAATGCTTTACTGATTAATTGTTCTATTAAATGACAAAAACTTGCCAATCACAAGATCAAAAAACTATTTAAACAACAGCACAAACCTCAGAGTTATTCGGTTCTTGAGAAATCTTTGCATTTCAGATATTGTAAAGAGTACATTTTATATTATTTTCTCCTTTTGCCTGTACATATTCTTTGACTAATAACTGATCAACTAATTATTTCAATTCTAATCCTCAGCAAGAGCGAAAATTCAGCTGATGTAAAGATAAAGACTCAGTATCAACATCGCAAGACACAAATATGATGTTTTACATGAACTGAAAGCAAGAGTATTCATCTTAAATTGAAGCCCGACATCACCATCTTTCCAAAAATTTTAATCTTTGCTTTAGATTCTAACATTTTCATTTTGTCCTTTTACTCAGAGAGCCACTGCATGTATTGACACTGAGGAGACAAAGATGCACGTCCAGAGACATGGACACAAAGGGATCCTCACTGTGGACCAAGAGTCTAAAATGGAGTCTATGACTACACTGAAAGCAGCTTATGCAGCTCCGAAAAGTCCAGGGGTGAGGTTACGGGGTATGTGTCTTTGTCTTCCACCAGCCAAAGTAAGAAACTATTGAAACTCATCCCATTATAAGCCGTGCACAGGAAACTATTTAAAAAGAACTGAAAGGATTTTATTCAGGTGGAGGTGTCTTATAGAAGACCAGACGACAGCATAGACACAAACGGCCGCTCTGACCTCTTTTTATTTAGTTTCTGAATCTTTCTTCGGTTGACTTACTATGCACGCTCGGTTCATCTCCTCTTTTATATTTCCATGATTCAGGCATCAGAGGCGAGCTTTTGGAAAAACACATTGCCCAGATGATAAGGTAAATCAACTATGAACAAGTCTTTTGATGCCTAATAAATTCTGTCTGGAAGTGGTTTGTTTATGGAAACCAAGAACATAGCCTGACTGTGTCTAGAGGGGAACACGTTGGAGGGAAAGTGATGTAATATTTACACGTCTGGGGTTGTTTTACTGTTCAATCGCAGCTGTAGTACCCTTTAAATCAAATTTTATGGTGTTATTTTACATGGAGGCCAGTCATCCTAATGGGGTTTATAAAGTCTAACCCCACAGATGTGGTTATTAACATCCTGCACAAGTTAACAGCCCATAAAGAATACAAAGCATCATGTCTTCGATGAAAACAGTTTGTCCGGTAGGAGACATCCCTGTCTCGAGCTATACAGCAAATTTCCTGGATTTTAAAAGCACACGCTGCACCAGTGCTGCTTGATTTATGTCAGGCTGCTGTCCAGCAGAGAGCTCAGACTGATTATCTGTTATGTTAAACACAACGCCTTTTGTTTTTCATGGTGTGTATCACCTCATTATGCTTGGACATATTGTGTGTATGATGACTAGTGAGTGTCGTGAAATGATACGATTTTTCACATCTCCACATACCGTCAGTTCTCCCACACACTTGTTTGCGTTAGACCTCTGTGCAGGACTGTGTGGGACTGAACAGACTGTACTTTACTGCTGGTGATCTTACACCTGCTGGAGATAGACAAGCGGCACCTTTTCTATTTCTGTGAATGCAGCAGGTCACATAATTGCACCCTTCACTTGTGTTTGCTCACGCTATCTTTGGTGAATGTCTGGACAATTCTAGGATGAGAAACCCATTTGTTATTTTGACTTGGGCATGTTCATTCATCACTCCAAGGTGGTTAGCTTAACTAAAACATAAAGCAGAAGATATAATTTCAATATTTACATTAGGAATGTTAAAGCCCTGATGTGGGAGTGACCTGCTTCAGTGTTGTGTGTTAACTTTGTAAGCTGTAAATTGATAAAACTGTATCTTTAGGACTTGTTTTCATGATGGAGGTTTGGGCTTTGTTGTGTTTGATGGGGTGCTGCTCCCTTTTCTACTTTTGTTTTGGATAGTGTAGATAGGATAAGCGAGGAACTGGTTTTGGAGGGTCTGTTTTGGTAATGCACTTTGGGTTTGTGTATTTATCTTCTGGTGGAAGACCTCCTTTTGCTACATTATTTTCTTTCTTCCTTCTTTCGTGACTGAGTTTCTGAATTACCTACATAAAAAACAATATCCACTCTAGTTTAACTGCATCCACCTGGCTGTTATTTCGCTTTCCTCCTAGTGTGCACAGTTGCAACAGGAAGTAATGCTCCTCATTGTTTTGTTTTTGTTATTTGTCTTAAACATTACAAGATTTAATAGTAATGCCAGAAGAGGTGAAAACATGCAGTATGAGTGTGCAGGACTTCAAAAACAACTTTACTAATCAAATTTAATTATGCAGTCATTTAACTACTTCACGTCAGAAAAACAAAAAGAAATGTTTTAGATCACAGATCGGTGCTGCTTGGTGCTCAGCTACTGTTCTCTTGTTTTCACAGCGAGAAGCTTCATGCTGAACGGAATCCACCGATACCCAAAACAGAATACTGCTCCACAACCCAGACGGATTTCTGTGTCGAGGGATTTGTGCCTTCTACACCCAAAACAACACAAGTAAGTGTGCAGGTGTATGTTCTCAATCTGTAGGCAGGCAATTTCATGAACGTGTTGAATATAAAAACTGTTTTTATAGTTCTAAGTGTCTAAAATGTTCTTTAGTACTGGGACTGACATTACAATAACGTTCAATATGTTGCAGCAGTTTGATATTTGGGTGATTGATGAGTGTATTTTACACATAAATGATAATTTACATAAAAATAAATATAATTTTATTGTTTTTAGGATTGATTATGACATTAGGTACTATAATAATGACAAACTCCATTACAGTAGTGCTCTTTCAAAACCAGAGTTGCAAGGTGTTTCACAAAAAAAGCAAAAATAAAACTTCAAGAAACAGAATTGATCTTTGTTCATGTGTTGTCCAGTTTTATTTGTTTCTGTCATTCTTCAAAGTTGTAAATTAATAAATTAGATGACAAATGACCCGCACATATGCCAAATAAGTTTTTAATATCAGTCGTAAAATAAGTGGGGAAACAGGATGCTGAATGTTTTAAGTTCTAATCAATAGATCTTTCTAAAGACACGTTTGGATTTGCAGGGAAATCACAGGTGTCAGCGATAACATTGATCGAGGCACCATTACCCGTGTGTGAAATTTGAAAATAAGTTCATCTGAACCTGGATCAGTGAGAACCGTCACTGTCTGGTTTTCACAAGGCTCAACAATGGTAATCATGGTGCAGTGATGCGAACATTCAAGTGATAGAAGCAAGTTCTTAATTACGAGCCAATCACAGGCAATTTCACCAAAGCCATGATTATAGCGCTGCACATGACAGGTGATAATAGGTCTCATGTTACCCTGATGATGGAATATCAGCGTAAAAGCTGTCTGAAATCCTTTCAGAGAGGAAAGAAAATCAAAGCATCATTATAGTGCAGCAATCACCATCCATCAGGCTCTGTGGTTACCTATAATTATCATTAGTCTGTTAGTGTAAACTACTCCCTGTCTGATTGTTACTTCATCTATTTTGAACATAGAAGTGTGTAAAAAAAAAAAAAAAGTTTAAACCATCTCTGACATAACTATGATGCAAAGAAAAGTGGTTCTTTTGATCTATAAAAATGTCGAAATGCACTTTTTATGTAACACGTCTCATTTTTACCCACGTCATGATCCTATAAGCGGGATTGTCCAGTGATCTGACTGTCAGTAGGTTGACACTCATTTTGATCAGAGCCTCTGAACTTAAAAGGGTTCTCCAACCATTATGCACTTTGCTTCTTGGCAACAGTTTCAGAGTCATTTCATCAGGCTATTGAAAGCTTCCTCCAGCACCATAGAAGATATTTTATAGATGTATTCACAGGCCGAGTAGTGCTCCTCTTGAAGACTAAACTGAACAAAAATAATAATTTAGGTGTGCAGTACACAGCATACAGCGGAAGTGAGTACACACGTGTAATATCACTTCACAGTCAAAGAATGACGGTAGTGAATGAGCCGTGCCACCACAGATCACAGTCACAGTGGTCGTCGTCCTAAAATGACTCTACAGACAGTAAACTTCTTACACAATCAATCAAGCTCTGAAAAACAGATGAGTAAGTGATTCAGACTTTGTACCAAAGCAAGTCAGAGTTTCTGTGAAAGCTCAGACAGTGTGAAGGACGGTTCATAGCCGACCTGCAGAGTCTCTCCCAGTCTTTCAGAAAGGACTAAAAACTCAGCTCTTCACTGAACAGCTTTGCACTTGACAGACTGCAAAAACAAAAGCATCCTATTACGTCTGCACTGTCTGTAGTCACCAAGGTCCTGTTATCACACTTCAACTTGTTTTAAGGCACTTATCCAGGTTGTTTCTCCTGACTCGATCCTCGCTTGTGTCGTATCTACTCTCAGATGTACGTTGCTTTAGGTAAAAGCATCTGCTAAATGAAACTGTAGAATTGTATAACAACATGGACAGCATGCAAACAGAAAACGCTTGGTTACTGCAAGATTTACGTTCTTAACAAACCTAGAAAGAAGCCTGATGATTTGTGAGAGAGCATTTTGTGTTCACTTTAGACCAAGATAAAATAGTTTGGTTCAGATTTGGTCCAGTGTGTTTGATGTGAAGCTAACCTGGACTACCACAGTGAATACATTGTGCTGACAGTGAAGCACAGAGGAGGGAGTGTGATGACACGGGGCTTCATGAGTGCAAAAGGTGTTTGGGAGATGATATTTACAGAATACACGATGAATACCTGTAGATATACTAAAATACTGGCTGACAAGTTGACTTGGACAGAAGGGAAATGTTCCAGCCTGATAACATTTCAAAGCGCAAAATCACACAAGTGGAAATGATGGTGTAGACAAATATGTTGCCTGATTTGAATCCAATAGAAAACCTTTGGGATATTTTAAGGAGAACTGTAGATGAGACAGAAAAAACAGCTAAATGAAAGAGTTGCTTAGCATCTCTCTAGAAATTTGGTGTTCTCCATGTCGAAAAGGACTGACTACATCCAAAATAAAGGGTGGACATACAATACAATACAATACGATAACTTTATTAATCCCTGAAGGAGAATTCAATTTTCTGGGGTCTCATCTGTTTACTTTAGAATTAAATAATCTAATTGCTGATGGTAAGAAAGATTTTCTGAATCTTTGACATGGAGAATTATGAAAAGATACAAGATTTTATTCTCAGTAATGAAAGGTGTACTGGCTTTTGTTGCATTGAGATCCTTCTGTCAGGCCTGTATTTTTACTATAGTACCTTTAAACTTTTGCTTTTTAATGTTACATAAGAGCAAATACTTTACCGTTCAACTTGTTGGAATTACTGTGAGGTGATGCAGTTTAGAAGCACTTTGACATTTAAGTGATATTGCACAGAGCACTTTATGCTGAATGCTGAACGACGTGCCTCAGTTAAAAGTGAGCCAGCCTGGTGACATCAGAGAACTTAAGATAAACCCATGAATAGTCAGCTAACCCATTAATCCTACTCCGTGATGCTGTGTCGAGTTGACCGCTGTGTTCATGGAATTCATACTTAATGGCCTCAAACAGCCTCCAGCTGATATCAAACCTTACTATTTTTATATTTTCCTCTAGTGCATTCTACCTCTTATATATTCTCATTCCTTCTTGTTCCTGTTTTTCATTAGCAAAAGAAAAACAGCATAACAAACAGAGGAGGTACAGACAACACAGAGGACTGCGGAAAAGCAGAACACCAAAAATAATTCAGATCACAAGTACATCATCTTCATCCTAAAATAGCCCGCACTGCTTCAGAATAGAAAAAAGAAACCCGGGTTCACAGTGCAGGTGATGTGACAGCCTGTTCTCGTCTCATTTTCAGACACATGATTATAAAACTGACCAGGCCATCTCATTTTGGAGTGAAAATTACCAGCGGGTACAGGTGAGCCAGCCTGTTCTCATCTTTTATACATACATCGTCCTGTTTTGTTTATTGCCAGTCTTTATTTTTATGTGGATTATCAAATAATTCCAGCCTCTTTGAAGAGATTTATTTATGGGCCAGAAGGTACATGATCCATATCAGAGTGATTGTCTCTGTCTGATGATGAACGCTCAGGTCTGTAGTCTGTCTGTGCTTCGTGCTGTATTTTCTCTTTTAAAAATAACATAGTCACTAATGGCACCGTATAATATGTCAGAAGAGAAAGCAGCAGCTCTAAGAAGAGTTGCACTTAACTGTCAAGGTCAAGAGGAAGATGATTATATGCTCTGTATTCAAAGCTCTTTCCCCCTATTATTGCCTCTCAGTGCAATGTGGACGTGCGTGCTTATTATTTTGCATCAGAATCTCAAGTCCCAGTGTCTTTCTGTGCATGTTACACGTGAGAAATCAAGAAATAATTGATCACACTGCAAAAACTCAAAATTTTATCTAGTCTATTTGTCTTATTTTTAGTCAAAATGTCTCATCCCACTTGATTTAAAATAAATTTACTTAAGTGACATTTCAGCAAGATGGAGGGGCTTGTTTTAAGACAATGCATCTTAAATATTTTGTAAAGTCAAACAATCTTGAAATTATCTTGTTTTGAGTTGAATTTTACAAGAAAACTCAAAATAAGTTTAACCCTCGTGTCGTCCTGTAGGTCAAATTGACCCGGTTTAAAGTTCAAAAATGTGGAAAAAAATCTATATTTTCACAGGGAAAAGTTCCACAATTTCAAATATTTTTGGTGGAAAAAAGAAATGTTAAAAAAAAGTTTCTTTAAGAACACTGGGGAAAAAAATCAACCAAAATCCAACGAAATTCACTGGATTTTGGTTGATTTTTTCCCCCCCAAATGTTCCTAAAGAAAATATTAGAACTTTTACTGATATATATGGAATCACTTTAGATATTTTTCCAAATTTGAGATTTTTTTAAAATAAAACTTTCAAGGGAACCTTTAAGGAATTTTCTTCCTGAATATTTAGCAAAATTTTATAAATTTGGGGACTTTTTTTTTTGCTGAATTTTTGGATTTTTTTCAGACAAGGGAACAATTATTTTTTGTGCCGTAAATGAGGACAACAGTAGGGTTAAGACACCTGAGGTTGACAATCCTGATAAAATATAGCTTAAAATAAGTTTCTCCAGCTAATTCTAAGATCTCAATATTCTACATATCATATCTTATTTCAAGAAATCTTACCAAGCCATTTTTCACTTGTTCTATTGGCTGATTTTTTTCACTTAGTTCAAGGTAAAAGTTCCTTGAAATAAGTTTTTTGTTCATGTTTTGAGAGGGGCATGTTTTGTAGTGCAGTGTTACATTATTCTCGTATTGTTTTGTTTTCCAGGGTGTAACCGCCGCTCAGACCTCTCGAGCACCTTTCAGAAAGTCAACCAAGTTCAGCACTCCCATCAGCGAGCGGCTGGATGAACCCGAGCTCCCAGCTGACGACTGAGACAGTATGTCACAGTGTTCTTACCACTTGAAAGGTTACTTTAAAGGTTGAGATTAATTCCTAGTTAATTACTAACCATCTCTTTTTTTAAAACTGCATTTCCCAGAGCTCATCTCACAGCAACTCTGACATCTGTGAACGGAAAACAAACACATTATTTACTGCAGTGAAGAACAGCGAAGCAACAACATATCGAATGTATATAGACTTATGCAAACTGCCAGTTTTCTGCTGCTGCTCCTGCAAATATTCACTGAAACATGTAAATATCAAAACCACATGGGAATAGCTTGGGTGAGTAAATTTGTATGGAAAATTAAGCACCAGATGTCATTTTCAGGTTTACTTTAGCTATAAATTTGTACTAAGCTGTATGAACTGAATGTTTAAACATCACCAAATTAAAGCGCATTGCACCACACAAACTAGCCCTCGTGTACTAGTTGTTACTAAATATTTACTTACTGAGTTTATAATTCCACAAAATACCACAGTATGACTCATTTTGCAGTGTTGAGACAATCGTAAAGTCAGACTTAATGAGCCACTGTGGTGAAGAACATTCGGTCCATGAATCCTACTTACTCTGAATCACATTTATTTGTCTGCACTGTAAGAAATTTCCCTGTAAAAGTATTTTTAGTGTTACAATTGCACTTTACTTAAACAGTCAATTACAGTATAACTGATTACTCTGAGCACTCTGCGGTCACATTTGAGGTTCACTCTTTAACGCTGCGACTAGACTTTCCAATAATAGCTGTATTTATAAGTTATATGAGCAACATCAGCTGTAGTTACATGGGGCCTGGACCACCAGTTGGGCTCCAGGAATGAGCAGAAGACTCATAGCTTCTTCATATAAGCAGCGTTGGTCATACAAAGCCATAAAAGTAAACAGCAAAATTCTGAAATCAATGCAAAAACAAACAGGGAGCCTGTGCACAGAGGCCTGAATGGGAGTTAAATAATATTGTTTATTTGAAGCGGGGATGATCCTGGCAGCAGCACTTTGAACCCATTGAAGGCGATGAAGGGAAGCCTGAATAATACCTGTGTAAAGGACATTACAGAAATCCAGACAGGGGGAAAACTGAAGCCCTTTCTGTACCTGTAGCTCACCGTTGTTTGTACTGCTTCCTCATGCTGCCTGGCCCTGGGCTTGTTTCCAAGTTCCATTTATCCTTTTCCATAATTTCTCTTTTGCCTTCTGCAACCTCTAATTATTGCAATCAAATGGTGCTGAGCAACCAAAAGCCGCATTTTCCTCCTACACCAAGCGAATATCTTGCTGTCGTCCTTGAGCAGAATAACAAGAAAAACAGCCCAGACGAGCGCGTCACCACCTTTTACAGAGATTTGAACCGAGGCGACAAGATAACAGTGTTTAGGACATATAGCAAATGGGCACAAATGCCCTGAACTGGCCAGACAGTTTGCTGCACGTCATCCTCCATTTCCCTCCACCAACGCCATCAAATAAAGGTTTAAGAAAAGGATCAAAAGGAGAAAAATGTGTACTTACAGGGCTGTGCAGCATAAAGACATGTAACGTTATGTAACCTCATTGGGAATCACCATTTCTGCTACAGAGTCACATACGTGTTCTGTCAATCAGAGGATGACTCCAGCCGGTACAGTTTTTTTCTGAGCTTTCAGTAGGGATTAGAAGGCGGTAGCTATGGTGACAAGTAATTTTAGCTTGTATTTATGCAGCTTTTTCTCTCCAAACATTTCATTATCTCAGGGGGTGATAGAGGAAAACCAATTTGCTTCTGAAAACACAAGACCTTGGAGCAGATTTGTGCTTAACATTTCAAGTGAAACATGATACGGCAATTTTCAGTTGTGCTTTCTCCCATTTAGTTGGAGTTGTGTGTCCCTCTGCTGCTTATGCATGTGCAGGTATGCAGTGAATATATATAGAGAGAACATTTATCTGATCTGGACTCACAGATGACCCAGTAAGGCCGCTTTCAGCTCAGAAGATATTTTTGTTATCTGTAGTTCAGCGTGATCTTAAAAACATGCAGCAGAAACATACTGTCTGTCCTCAACACAACAAAATGTCACTGTGATTGTGGCCAGAAATTTAGTGATTCCATCTGGGAATCACTAAATTTCTCAGCAAAGCTTTAACAGACACAAAATCACTCCATAAATTTAGACGTTCCAGCTATTTAAAGCGATGCCGAGAGCGATTCGACTCACGCACGCTTTTTTGCAGCGCGCTAGGAGGACTGCTTTTGTACTTCCAAGGTCTCAGCTGCATGAAAAAAAAAAGAAGGCAGAAAAATAACAGATGATAAAATGACAGACAGCCCGGTCAGTTGAGAGAAGTTATCAGGTCAGCGTGGGGTTCAGCAGAGACCTTCGCTTTGGCTCTAACAGGCGGCGGTGGCGTGGCTGAGAAAGTGGGCGGTAATTACAGCCGAGCAGGAGGGGAAGATGTTGTCCTGCAGAGATGAAAATACACACACACACACACACACACACACACACACACACACACACACACACACACACACACACACACACACACACACACACACACACACACACACACACACACACACACACACAGCGCTCATTCCAAAACTGATAATGAGCATCTAATGAGCGGTGATGTCATTACCACGAAAACACAGCTGCCTGCTGCCGACTCGCTTCCCTTTTTCTTCTTCTTCTCTTATCCGTCCACAACTGCTCGCAGTTAATTAGCCTGCAGATACATGATGCTCTTTTCCTCTTCACTTGTTGTATTTTTAACCATAGTAATAACATAATAGCAGATCGGTAAAGTGACAAGACGAATATATTTATATATATATATGTTGGCTAAAGCTGAACTAATTGGCACAAATCTGATATTTAATAAGCTTTAAAGTGCAGCTTAATTGCAGCGGAAACTCTGAAAAGGTTATTTCAGGTAGACTGCCCCTCTTCTGAACAGCCTGCTGCACCTTCTGCCTCTCAAAAGTGCAATCCCAACGGGACATCCAATTTTTCGGGGGGATGGCACGAGGTCATTTATAAATTCTTTCTGGGTTAAAATGGGATGAAAACATTTGGGTGAGTATTGTCAGGAGGATATGGCCCAGATACATGATCAGCATGATGCCAAAAGTTATTCCTCTCAAGCAAATATTAATGTCGAAGAAATGTGAAAAATGCCACTGGGTGTGTAAATGAAAAAGAGGGTTTTACTCAGTTTATTGAACAAAATATTTTACAGTATCTTGGATATACATATATACATATTATCTTGTACTGTGTAACACGGTTGATGAACCCCTGCAGTGACACCGATTGCAGCTCTGTGCCTCCAAAACTTCAATGGATGTTTTTTTTAAGGAAATAGTAAGACATCATTGACTTTCAAACACATTATACAAATCTTAATATAGAAAGCACAAAAAATAAGAATTTATCCGTGAAAAGTACCCACTCTTAGGACAGAAATTCTTCATACAAAAACAACTTTTACATTATTTTTCTGTTTTTTTTCTTTCTTTGTATTCTTTTTTGCAGTTACAGTATGCAGGTAATAAATATACCTGGTATTCCCTCTGGGGTTTTTTTTTTGTGGTGTCGTTCACCTTTCCTCTGCAGGGAAATCATCATTTAAGGACTTATTCTAGAACAAATAAAGTAGCGGAGCTTCTGCTGTCGCCTCCACTGCTGCTGCTGCCACATTATCAGCAGGCCTCTCAGATAACATACACATCAGTCTTCTCCCCAAGAAGCCAGTACGTTCTCATTTTGCCTTTGCCCTGGAAAAACACAGAAATCAATAGGTTCATCAATGGAGATGAAGGGCGGTTGATACCCTCTATGAGGCTGCCCTTCATTTAAGCATGACCCTGAAGCTCCACCTTTGTCTAAAATGGTGCGTTAGTGCATAAACCAACCATATACACATTAAAAAATTGCCTTTTCTGCCACCAGGTTTAAATCTTGTTTCTATAAATGGTCATTTTCTTTAATTTGGTGTTAAAAATAATTACGTTTTTCCATGATAAAGTAATCAGAAACAGAAAATAAATCAACAGTTTATTTTTTCTTACAAGAGGTGCAGCTTTAAAACTGTCTGTTGTTGCTAAAGCAGCAGATTTGACTTATTTACCTAAAAGCTGTCACATTTAATGATATTGATTCCTCCTCTTTAGTTTATTAGAATCAACCTCAGTGCCCTCAGTCGTAGTTACAGCGCTGACTTTATGGTGTAAACTATTAATCATGATAGTAATCTTTAGATTTATCATGACTGAAAATCACTACTGGTAGATGTATTCACAAAGCAGCATGTGAGTCTTTGGGTTTTTATTTTTTGTATTTCCAATGCATATTTTCTTACTTCAAGAGAATTTTTTAATATATAAAGTATGAATTATATGATAACTTCCTATTCTAAAGGTTGTGAGAGCTGCAAATGAACTTACTGTGCTTTTTGCAGTGTAAGCTTAGCATGACGTCGATATTTCTTTTTTAAAGCAAAAGTAAAGTCTCTTACCTTCATTTCTACATCTCCTCGTAACTGGAGATCGAAGTAACCGAACTCATCCAGCACTTCTTTGGTGGCCGAGGAAACGTGGATCTTTAAGGCTGCAAGACACACAATTCAACATTTACGGAGTGTAAATGACAAGTTACAAGTCAACTACCTGCTAAAACTGCTTCTATCTCAATATTTAAGACGTGAAGTAGGCAAGGAAACGATGGATAGGCTTTCAGTTCCACCAGGCGCCAGCAGTTATAATGCCAACGTGATGACAATGTGTATTGTTTCGTCCAATTAATGCACATTGTGCAGAGATGTGAGATGCTGCTGGAGCTGCAGGCTGTACAGTATATCGCTGGGTAAGGGCCCTCAGCTGTAAATGCTATCAATTATTTACCAGAGGAGGCACAATACAGGAAACGACTCGGTAGTTAATCAATACATCTGATGATACACTCGCAAAATATCAAACCAGAGTTTTATAACAGCTGCTCCTGTCACTGGCAGCAAAGAACAAAAATGTCAGTGTTGAAAGTATTTCACTCAGCAGGTCAATGTTTATATTATGCTTATATTCACTTTAGAAATCAGATTATTTTATTGACGTCCGTTTCCATTCAAGTAGATCTTAGGAAAAGTAGGAAAAAAATAATAGTTCAGTAAAGACAGGAAGATGGACATATACACTACCACTCAAAAGTTTAAGTTTACTTCTATTGAATAATACCAATCTTTAGCCTTTAAAAAGTAATATAATAATAATAGTACATTTTATTAGTATAACGCTTTTCTTGGAACTCAACGACACTCTGTGGGTAAAAGGCAAATACAGCATAAAATAAAGTCTGATGATGATGCAGAAACGATAAAACCTGCAGCTCCAGTGCATCATTTCTGCTCTACAAGGTCTGCAAATGTGTACTTAAAAATACCTGTTTTTCTGGAAACTCAGAATATTTTTGATCATCCTGAGTAAATCATGTTTCTTGTAGTTTGAGAAAGCTTTTAATAAAAAAAGAAAACCCTCTAAATTCAGTCATTTTCGCTCCTTAAATGTGAACATTTTCTGGTTTCTTTCTTCTTCTGTGACACTAAACTGAAGGTCTTCAGACTAAACACGACATTTAAAAAACAAATATAAAATTAAAGGTAAATAAATAAACTACGAGCAGAGTGCAGGTCTAATGAGTTTAAAAGCTGAAAGTTGATTAAAATGAACAATTAAATCAGTTTTTGAAAGTTAACTTGCTTATGTATTTGCAAGTTTGTGTGTAGGAAAACCTCCTTATTTAAAAAATATTGTCCTCACAATAGAAGTTAATTTGAATATCTACATAGTCCAGACTCACACATTTATCTTACACCACTCTATCTTTAAAATATCAATTTGGAAAAGGATAAACTCCTCAAAAAGGAAAAAGTGAAAGAAATATCAAAGCAATCTCACAGGAAAGACAAATAAGCTGCAAGTCCTTTTAAATGACGGACGACAACAGTGTCGCCGGAGCGTAGATTTGTGTAAAGCATGTTCCTTCCTGCTGAAAATCTGGATCTGTGTATAAAATCCATCAAAAGGGGAAAAACAACAGATCAAAACCCAGCAACGGGACACTCACCCTCTCCATTGGACTCCATTCGGGACGCTGTGTTGACAGTATCTCCAAACAAACAGTATCTGGGCATTTTCAGCCCAACCACACCGGCACACACCGGACCTGGAAAACACGAACCAAACACAGTCGGCATTTTACACCAGAAAAAGAACGATAAAAGGCAATCACACCTGGAATATCCGGAGCTGCTTTCATTACTGCACAGCCACCGCGGTGTAAATGTTTTCAGACAGAAAGGCAGAGGTGTCAGTGAATTGAATTTGTGCACAGACAGCTTTAAATTACTCTGACATTGCTAAGTACTAGCCTACGCACGCCGGCCCATTCCTGCTGCATGTCGAGCATCTGAATAAGAGCACAAACAGCGCTGCCGTGAGCCGATACAGTCCAAATACTATGGCAGAAGCCTCTTGTAAATTACGTCAGACTAAAGGCAGCAGACAGGCGAGGATAAAACATCCTGAGTGTTTATGTCCACTCTGTATGTGGGCATGTGGGAAGTTACAAATCACTACTGCCCTGTGAACGATGCACAACCAACACACCAGCCTGGCAATAAACCCTTAAAATATTCAAATGTTTAATTAAAAGTATTTAAAGGATTGTTTACTCAACTTTATGGTCATTTTGGAGGTTGTAGAATGTGCCGCAGGGAGACATTTTTACCAAATGAGGTGGACAAACTGCTAAATAAACTAGATTTTATTTTCCATTCAGTGTCTTTATAACAAAAATATCTCTGAGCTGTAAATTACAAGAATCTGGGGACTGTTATGTAATGCAGTGACCTGGATTCACACTTCAGTCACATATGTCTGTTTATAAACCAGTTTGTTCCAATCCCTAAACTAGTTCTCACTAAACAGTCGTAAATTATTTCATACTAAAGTCACTTATCAAACAGTAAAATTATTATTTATCATTGATTATGGAATTTGTTGATTTGTGTAGATGTTCAGAAATCTAAACTGAAAGAGAGAAATTGTTACATAATTCTGCATTATGTTATTGTATGAAAAGCAGCTAAAATAATGTGTGTATTTCTGTAAGCACTCTACTCATTTACACTGTAAAAAAATCCTAGAAAAAATGAAAATCTGGGAGCAAGGGTGCAACAAAATGGGGGCAAATATGTCTAAAATAATATATATATTTTTAAACATATTTAAATACAAAAAACTGTGATTTTATACTCATATTGTAAAAATACAGATTTTTGATGTGGACAAAATTTACAGTTTTGACTTGTGTTCTGTTTAATGCTAAACATGTAAACGAATACTTTATCCCTGTGATTTTACCAAATATCTGTAATTTAACAAAACGTATTCAGAATTTTAAAAAAAATTACTATTTTAAGTTCTTAAAAACTATTTTTTCTTTCAAAAATGGAAAATATCAGTAAAATAGTATTTTTTTGGTGTTTTAATTACAGTAAACGGAGTAATTTTTACAGTCTAACCCTGTAAAAGAACAACCTTACTATTCATAAGAATACAGATTACTGATGTAGACATTACTTACAGTTTTGGATCGTTTTGTTTTGGTGAACATTGTCTGTAATTTAACAAAATGGGTAAAATAACAGTTAAAAATGTTTCCTCATCCTTGATATAGTTTTTTTTAAATCAAAAAACAGCTGATATTTGTAAATTTTAGATTTTTTTTGTTATTTAAATATTGTATAAAATAGAGTGATTTCATGGACAAATGTTGTAAAAGAGCAAATTACTATTTGTAATAAAAATATAGACTCAATAGAGACATTATTTACAGTTTTGGCATGTTTTTTAAGGTTAACATGCAAAATAATATTTTTTATGTTTTTTTGTGGTTATTATTTGTAATTCAACAAACAGAAAAAAATAACAGTGAATTTAAAAAAAATTACAGTTATAAACTTTCAAAAAATGTTCATAGACAGAGGAATTAGGATTATTTATGGTTTATTTGCTACGTATTATAACCTACATAAGATGAGAACTCCTAGTTGTCAGAATGAGCAGCTTGTGCATGGTAAATCCTTACATTGAACAGATCAATTTTTCCACAATATATATGTCTGGACAGCCAACGATCGTATATTTCCTCGCAATGGGAGCTGAGAGTGAATAGCAGTAATCAAGTAGTCTGATTCAGACCTTCGATTTGTTCTAAACAGTCTGGTGGTGTTGATTACTGGTGAGTTTTCTATCAGGAGTCACTCAGCTGTTGGTGGAACAGAATCAAGAATGGGGTAGTTAAAAAAATAAAGCAGCTTCATCAATGAAAGTAGCAGCAGGAAAATTGCCTCAGAAATGGCTGAGTGTGGCTGAGATCGATGGAGCTGAACTTACTGATCGATTGTTGTGAACAATGTTCCCTCCTAAACAGAAGAACACTCAGCAGAAACATAATAAATGACGCCGTGTTTTGTTCAGAGCCTCGGTAAGTTAAACTCCAGACATTATTCATGATCAGTTCGAGGACCATGTGTCACTTTCAGCCGTGGAGGAAGTTCTCAAATGTACTTCAGTTAAAGCACCAATACTACAGAGTGCAGTTGTTCTGGCATAAGTAAGTCTGGCTTTCAACGCTTTGTTAAGGTTTAAAGTATTCAAGCATCAAAATATACTCAAAAAAAAATCTAAATTAAAAATATTCATTCAGCAGAATTATCCATTTCAGAATAATGTAGCTCATATTATTGGATCATAATCATTGATGCCTTAAAGTTTTAATCGCTTTAAGTGGAGTTTCTGGTAAAGTAGAAGTGAGTTATTCCATCTCAAATCATCAGGCTCCTTCTGCTTAGCCCTCTTTGATTTTTCTGAAACTTTTTAACATAAACTCTATGTATCTAGAATGCTAGCCGTGAAATTTTAGCATAGTATGTCAAATACTTTCAACCCACTTTCAGGACATTTCTTCTGAACTGTTAAAGATAAAAGCAAGAAAAGGGTTCTCTAAATATAACTCTACATATATTTTTTGTTGCTGAAATTTCACAGATACCTTGACAAATATCCATATTCGATGCTATAAAAATTTCAGGCAAATCAGATTCAGCAAAAGCTTTTCTCAAAACTTAATGATGTGAGATGGAAGGACCCAAGTATGAAGCAGCTGGAAGTGGAAATACTGAAGTAAAGTACAAGTAGGCCACCACTGTACTAAGATACAGAGTTAATTTTACACAGATCAGTTCCAGGTGGGGTTTAGGCTTCGGTCTCACCTGTGTGGATTCCTATCCTGAGTCTCAGCTGGTCGTTGGGTCTGTGTCGGATCTTGAACGTTTTGACCTGCTCTAACAAAGCCAGCGACATCCCGGCAATCTCTCTGGCATGGAGCTTCCCGTTCCTCACCGGCAGCCCTGACACCACCATGTAGGCATCGCCGATGGTCTCCACCTGCAGGACAATCACAAGAGATCAGATCATTAAAAAATACAGAAAAACATCTTAATTTTCTCATTTAGTTATTCCCAGCATCGAGCCTGTATTTCTTGTTGGAGCTCACAAATTACAGGGTGCCAACTTAAATCAAAAGGGACCTTCTGCTCAACCATCTCTGATTTGTTTGAAACTTCTTTCTATCAATGTTTGAAATTATCGCTTGATATATCAACTACTTTCAGAGACAACATTTTATTTAAACTGCCCTTTAACCCACTGTCAGCAAATCTCTTCACACATTGAAATTTTAGGCTGTATTTGGATGACGGTATTACAGATAAAAACCTAAATTTAAAAAGATGCCTAAATTAAATATATATCTTCTTGGTTATATTTTAAGAACCACTTTGAAACTCCTGGACTCTGTTCTACTTGGATTAGGCTATCTAGTAATATTTTGGTTTTTGAGGTGCAACTTTTCATACCTCCTCGATCAATTGTCAAAGTTCAACAAACAAAACTTTTTCATTTTTGTAACCCATTATTTCATATTAAAAAATATTCTATATGTTTAGTTGTGTATTATTGTGACATGCAGCTACATACGGTTCAGAAAATATCCCTAGCTGACTCCTGCACTAATAATTATTTTTGTTCATCTGTGGCTAAAGATGGTATTTTTCATAATGGCTTATTTTTTTCTTTTTTCAGATTTCAGCTCACCCATAACCAGATTATTTGAGCAGCTTCTCCAATATTGCAGATTCTGAATCAATGACATGATGACAAATAACAGTAGAAGTTTATGGTTTTTATCTTTCATAGTTCCTTAGATGATGTTGTTCAAACAGCCTTACATTTCATTGCAGCAAAAAACGTGTAACGGGCAGTTTAAAAAAAAAAAATCTCAGAAAGTGTTGGAAATATGGAGCTAAACTTTCATAAACATCTATATAAATATTCATATTTTTTGCTATAAAAGTGTTGGGCAAATCTCAGACAGTCGAACAGAAATGGTTCAAATAAAAATAATAAATTAAAATGAGATTTTAATTGAAGATGGCATGATGCTTTAAAAAGTAGGGGTGAAATCATGAAATGGTACCATCAAGATACTGTGATTCTATTAAAAACTGCAAGACAATCATCTAAAAAAAGATATCTGTGTAAATGCAGAAAAAAATAACTATAAAAACACAAAAAAACAGGATTTATGTGTTTATTCACTTCATTGTGGTGTCAGTGATCATTTTTGTTCATTTTTAACAGTGTTTCTTTTCAATGACTGTAATTAGCCCTTCAAGTGCCAACAGGTTAACTGCTCCTTCTAATATGAAATAAGACAGAAAGCCCAAGTTACAACTGACTGATTTTCCTGACTTACCTTGTATACATCAAAGTTATCGATGATGGCATCAAAACACGTGTACAGATCATTGAGCAAAGTGACGACCTGCAGAGAGACAAACAACAGTTTAGATGTGATTTCAATAAACCAACAAGAAGCAGAGTTTTCAGCTTAAATCCTTTGTGTCAGCTAGAAGCATTATGGATGAAAAACGTAAGAACACAGGCTGTAAATCCAACATTACACTGTGTTTTCTTTTGGTAAAACCCTGACAGATTGGGAGTGTAGTGCGTCTGCGAAACCTCACAGTCTCTCGCATTATTTCTGTGGCTGGATGATCGCCCGCCGAGGCTCACTGACAAACACGTTTACAGGATCATAAATCAAATCCACAGATGGAATATTACAAACACGGGCTGCATTACATTTACTAAATCGTATTGGCTTGTAATAGCTGTAATGTAGCAGCAGCAGTGTCAGGGGTGGGCTGTTTATTCAGAGACCATTATCGCTATTTAGGCTTTATTTTACGTTTAAAAACCCCAAATAAGACCCAGCTGGGGACATTTTGTGCAGCGCCAAGTAAACAGTGATTAAAGACACGTTCCGCAATCACAATAAAAGCTCTAATAGCTGCATTGTTTACGTATATTCACACATTTACTGCTTGTTGCTGCCATTTTGTTACATTTTTTTGGAGGTCAGTCACACGATTTGTTAAATTATCTGCTGAAATGGGCCCATTTATGACCTATTTGTTCAAGTAGAGCATCACATACACTAGTGTAGTTACTACCCGTTGAAATCACTTTAAATCACTTTAAATCACCGTGCCTTGAAATGTGTAACTACTGTATATTGACTCTTAATACATTTAGTATTTTTTATAGATTTTAAAATCAGAAATGTTGTATTTATAGAATTTGTTGCTGTATGTAAGCTGTTGAATACTTGAATTTCCCTCAGGATTAATGAAGTATCCATCCATCCATCTATCCATCCATCCATCCGTGATGCTCCGTAGCAGCACTCGTGGTCAAAACTCCTCAGATCGCCTTTAGTTTAAACTGAATTACATCAAAGTAGTTTAACAAGCAGTTGCAATTATTTATGTATAATTTACACTGAAGGATTTCTGTGGTGTTTTGGTGAAGAAATCCTTCATATGTGTGCGTTTTCTCATATTAATACCTGTCATTCATACACATTCCAGCTCCATACTGTATATTACGCTGCAGACAGCTTCATTATACTGGAAATCTTTCCAGCTCGGACATGGGAGCTGATTCCTGCATTACACTGTGAAATTTTCACTCTGGCTGCAGGCGACATCCATCATACGCTCACAAACTGCACTTTGGGTGACTGATGGCTCTCAGCAAGACCCTCGAACGTTCTGAAAATGGCCGTTTGGGCACACGGTGGGCCGCTGCAATCACAGAGCGAAGCATTTGATTGACTGGAGGTTTTTGGCGCTGACAGGTCACTAATCAGGGCTGTAAAAAAGTGCTCTCACCTCATATTCAGTCTCTGCTTTAGAGTACAGTTCATCGCTCAAAAACTGCACAGTAACACTTTTCTTAAACCTCCCTTTCTCTTCCAAACAGGATGTAAATATTTCATTAAAATGTAAGCAGTAATATAATTTTATGCATGTCAACAACTATAACTCCTCCTGTGGGCTCCCATAAATGGAGGCAGCTGCACAAACAGATAATGCCAAAACATTTAAACACAGCCCTAGTAATATCATAATTAACACAGGAGAAGCTGTGATTTCTAACAAATGCTGCATATTATTAATAAGAAACACAAATATTCTCATGTGTGCCCACATTATGGTAAATTATAACCTATCTATGTTAGATTTTTTTTTGCTTTACAATGATCAAAAAAGCAGAAAACAGCACTTATCTAGTTTAGACTTTATTTTTGGAAGGCCTGCATTTATCTAGATTAGAATCATACAACTAGAGTGGATGTTAATACATATTGTATTTTTCTAGTGTTTTTAAGACTCACAACTTGTCCTCATTACTCCTACTCTTCTAATCAAGCCTTATTTTAGCTTGCTTATTTTATATAAATGCATATACATATATATATATATATATATATATATATATATATATATATATATATATATATATAGAGAGAGAGAGAGAGAGAGAGAGTTTTTCTACTTTTTAGGCAATAAATTTCTTATGGTTTTGCTTTTTATGAACCTTATCTGGCACAAGAATTTCCTTGTTTTTCTACTCATTTTTAGAAGAGAAATGTGATGAAGATGAAAATATCAAATTCTCTGGATGGTTAAACTTTTGTCTTAAAGTGTGACTCTGTCCTTCAGCACCTGTCACCTGCTGCCTGATGGTGTCTTCGGTCTATAAACCTGGCTTTTTATTCAACTTAGAGGGAGATATGTGGTGGCATAACGTGACTCAACTCTGCGTCAACACACTCTTCCATCTAAAAACTGTACTATTTTGAGTCGCAGCAGCTCTTGTGTGGGAACACACACTGTGGGAACTATGAGACACACTGTAGGTAGAGACCTGGTGAAGGAGAATTCTCCCAAACTGTGATCACGACCAATGATTTAAAAAGAAAAAAAAGAGCTTCTTAAGGTTAGCCGGGGAGATGTCGAGGAAAGTCAGCAGAGGTGAACTCGCTCCTGAGCAGCCGTGAGCTGCAGAGCGGGAATCTCTCGCTGGAGGTATCGATCGATGTGCACCTGTAGCGGCGTGCTCTCGGCAGACATGGATGTGAAGCCCACGATGTCGCTGAAGTAAATCGTGACGCTGTCGAAGGCTTCTGCCTGAACCGTCTCTCCTCTTTTTAGCTGCTCTGCTACTGAACTGCACAAAGAGAGAGACAAGAAGTCAAGATCCACAAAAACGCTCAGAGAAATCACAGGATTCTCTGTTAGTAGTTCTCAAAAACAAGATTTTGCATGTCATGCTGTAAGGTCTAACTCAAACACGGTTGCATAACACCCGGCAGGTTCCACTCATGCTAATTTTCTCTGCAGCAGAAATCATTTAATCTGTCGTTGAGAAATGATATCTGTCCTTTCTCTCAGGCCCTTTTCTGTCCGACCGGCTTTGACGAAGCGAAGGAGGCAAAGAGGATAAATTTGTGACTGTGGTTTTAACCAAACGCCTAAACTCACTATCATGTCTGTTCCCCCGTCTCCGCTTAATGAGCGCTTCGCCTGTCAGCTCCCTGTGTTTCCTTTCATCTGCAGTGAGATCGCACCGCGGGGAAATGTGTATCTGTTAATAAAATACAGTGTTGGGAGGAATTCGGAGTGTTTAATTAATACAGGGATTTAGCACAGTTGGCAACGTGTCACCGAGCCGAGCAGGCATCTGAGCGCTGGGTTCAAGTTAATTGGAGTTTTTTTGGTTGGAATGACAGAAGTGTGAATATCAGTTTGTCTTACTGTGGTAAAATCTGATAGAGGAGGTTTTCGGCTTTGCGTTTCTCCTCCAGGTAGGCTTGTGTTCGCTCCTCCACCAGGTTCTCCAGGTTGTTGGCATATTGCTCCATCCTGGACAGCAGGTTGTTGAGGATACTGGTGCTGCCCTCCCTGTAAGGAAAAAACAGCATTATGGTAAACAAACAAACACACAGTAACAAAAATTCAAGGATACCGGGTTATTGTGTGTCAGGTTCCTTCTGCTCAGTCATTTCTGATTTGCTTGAATCTTTTTTTTTTTAATCATAAACTGTGGATATTTAAAATGGTATCTGTGAAATTTCAGATTGATATACCAAATACTTACATTAACTGCTAGTTGACCCAGTTTCAGCACATCTATTTGCACATTAAAATTTGAGGCTGTGTTGGATTGACAACATTTCCAAAAGTAAAAAATATAATCATATAAAAAAACTAGAAAAGCACTCAGAGAGTGCAGACCTCCGCCAAGGATAGAGAGGAAAACAGGAAACCCATGCAGCAAAGGATCATGAGCTGGAATCAAACCTGCGTCTCTGACACAGTTCTGTTTAAGAATCACCTTCTTAACCAGTTGAGCTATCTGGACACCTTGCTCCAATTTGTTGGACGACATACTAACCTATGATGTTTTTTTGTCATATTTTGGACCACATACTTAAACATACTAAAAAATTCAAAGTGATCCAGAATCCAGGATCCTTTCCAGATTGCCACCAAAATTAAATCAGCTCTTCCTCTTACCATAGTCTACATCCCCTCAAAATTTCATGTGAATCTGCCCAGGCGTTTTTGAGTTATCTTGCTAACAGACATACAGACGGACACACAAACGCCGGGTGTCACATAACCTCCTTGGTGGAGGTAATGATTTTCTTAGTCACTGTAAATATTGAGAACTGAGTTAAGACTAACCAGCAATATTTTTGTACATCGTCATATTTGCTCAATCAGTTATGAAAGTTTAAAAACAAAAATAACTTTTCTTTCAGTTTTATCACTAAATATTTCATATTTAAAGTATTATATATGTTTTGTTTCATATTATTAATTGACTTGCAGCTACATGTGGAAAATATCACTAGTTGACTTCTGCATTATCATTTTTTTGTTAATATGTTCTTTTTTTTCATATTTCTATTCACCTACAGTCAATGAATATTTGATCTACTTCTCTAATGGTTCAAATTCTGAATCAATGTCATGATGGAAAGTAACATTTCAAATGTCCAGATGTTATCTTTAACAGTTCCTCAGATGTTGTTGTTCAAAAATATCTTCAAACTTCAGTGCGCGAAAAAATCTTTAGCACGGAAACAATTTGATATATGAAGCTAAAATGTCATGAATATCTTTATAAATTTCCATAGAAATGTTAGAAAAATGTTAGCAAATCAGATAGTCGAGCAGAAATTGTTCTAAAAATGTGATGATTTGAGACGGAGTGACCCTGTTTAGTTTTCATTACCCATAATGCAACGTAAATGTAAAGTCTGTCACATATATAGTGGCAATTTAACTGGTTTTAGAAAACTTGTCTTCCTTTTAATTTAGTGATTATCTGCATTGAAATCACTTTCAGCAAAATTTTGCACAAACAAAAATGAAAACTGTCCCAGACAATTTACAATGTTAAAAACAAACAAACAAACAAACTGGAAGCCGGATGGTTACCCCATAACTGCATTGTCCCTAGGGCTGAGTACCACACTTCGGTTCTTTAATGGCACTGACCGAAATGTTTTGGTAGTAAATAAGCCTCGTCTTTCAATTCCATGTTCCGGCACTTATCATGTGATTATGATAAAGCAAACCTGTGATTGGCTGTAACATTACACGTGA
This sequence comes from Acanthochromis polyacanthus, assembly GCF_021347895.1. Taxonomy (NCBI): domain Eukaryota; kingdom Metazoa; phylum Chordata; class Actinopteri; family Pomacentridae; genus Acanthochromis; species Acanthochromis polyacanthus. Next base: position 29,527,097 of record NC_067130.1, on the reverse strand, counting down.
TTGTGGCAAGCCGAAAAAAAAAAAAACATGCTGTGGCGCGCCCCGCCCGTTCACAGACACGTTTCACGTTAGGTACATTGACTTTACTGCAGTTGTGTAGGGTGTCGTCGAAGTGGGAAAAGATGCCTCTGAGGCCTAAAACGTGGCTCTACTTTTGTAAAATCGACGCCAATAGTGCGCGGTGCAGTATATGCCAAAGCGGGTGGTAAACTCCATCTAAGGCTAAATACCGGCACGAGACCGATAGTCAACAAATACCTTAAGGGAAAGTTGAAAAGAACTTTGAAGAGAGAGTTCAAGAAGGCGTGAAACCATTAAGAGGTAAACGGATGGGGTCCGCGCAGTCCGCCCGGGGGATTCAACTCCACGGGCCAGGGGCAGCCGCTTGGTGCGGGAGGATCCCCTCGCCGGACCTCTCGCCAGGTGCAGGCCGTCCCCCGCCGGGCGCATTTCCTCCGCGGCGGTGCGCTGCGACCGGCTCCGGGTCGGCCAGGAAGGGTCCGGGGGCGAAGGTGGCTCAGTATGTACTGAACTGTACATTGCTTGCAAATGTTCTTTTGCACTGGAAATCACTGGAAAATTAAACTCAAGATGTGAAAAGTAATGTGTAATGCAATTTTCATTCTGTTAGAGTATATATTGTAAAACTGGTATCGAAAAAAGTATCGTTTAGGAACCGGTATTGAAGTGAAGGTATCGGTATTGGTACTGGTATTGAAACTTTTAGATTGATACCCAGCCCTAATTGTCCCTGGTTTGATTTTAGCCGAGGACCACCGTGTTCCATACCAAAACCCTAATTTTTACCTTAAATCTGTGTCCTCGCTTTGAACTGTGCGGTAAAGGCAAAACAAATTTAAAAAAAAAAAAAGATACAGTTTTGTACTGTTTTTAAGTGTCAAAGAGCCCCAATCTAATCATTGACTCACGTACAATCAACCCATTCATAACTACTGGTGGAAACAGCAGACTTAAGTCTTAGTTCATGTAAGAAGCTGTTAATAATATCTTGTATATTATGGGAAAAGCTGGGAAAACCCTCAACATGCTGGTAGGCGGAGGACTTCAGCTGCTTGATGACATAATCCAGACTTATAGAATCTGAGGGGTATTTGCTTTGTTTGGGTTTGATATTGCAGCTCTGTAATGCTGGCAAAACTCACAATAGACAGATTAAAAATGAGCAACAGAGGCTGAGATATCCTGAATTTTAGGTCCTAGTTGGAACCAACTAGAAACTCTAAATCCCTTTTTTCCAATAACACGACAAATGACATTTTTTTTGTGAGGCCTTCCCTCGTAATGCAGCTTTATGTTATAATATTTGAAATCTTCAAGCCCATGCTGATATAACAGTTATTACATCATGAGGATTACTTTCTAAGAATTAACGAAGCTCAACCAGACGAACAGAACGAACTGTACAGTGTTTTTACAAGCCGTGTAGTGCCAACCATGACGACCTATACAGAACTTCTGCATGCCTCTTATACAGACACCTCAGTCAGAAACGCAGTGCCTGTAAAAAGTATTCACTTCTCTAATATTGCTTTTCAGTACTGACTCATGATCAATTTAATGTGACTTTTCAAGCAAGAATTCACAATAAAGACTCATTAATGTCGAGATAAAACAGATTTCTACAAAGTAACGTCAACTGACTAAAAATATAAAACATCAGATATGGGATTTCATAAGTATTCACCCCTTGACTTCAAATGACTCACCTATTTCAACATTGGTGCAGGTACATGTAATATACAGACACCTGTATCTAGGTGGTGTAAGGTCAAGTCATCGATGAATCTGTAGTCCTGGCTAAACCAAGAAGACTAAATAACATTCCAAGCTGTGAAAAGGTGATTGAAAAGGATAAATCAGGTGTTGGATACAAGAAAATTTCCAAGTCACTGAATATCCTTTGGAGTACAGATAAATCCATCATTAAGAAGGCATATAGACCATGTGTAAATCTGCCTAGAGAAGTCCGTCCTCGAAAACTAAGAGGTCATGCAAGAAAGGTGATAGTAAAAGGCCCCCAAGACCACTTGAGCTCAATGATGTAGTTGAAGCCAAAGGTCCATCCATCCATCCATCCTCTATACACCGCTTTATCCTCACTAGGGTCGCGGGGGGTGCTGGAGCCTATCCCAGCTGACTCGGGCGAAGGCAGGGGACACCCTGGACAGGTCGCCAGTCTGTCACAGGTCTACATATACAGACACACAATCACACTCACATTCACACCTACGGACAATTTAGAGTAATCAATTAACCTCAGCATATTTTTGGACTGTGGGAGGAAGCCGGAGTACCCGGAGAAAACCCACTCATGCACAGGGAGAACATGCGAACTCCATGCAGAAAGATCCCAGGCCCAAGCCGGGATTTGAACCGGGGGAAGCCAAAGGTGCATCTACTAAATACTCACTTGAAGGGGACAAAAACTATTCACTTTATGTTTTATATTTTTATTTACCTGACCTTACTCTGTAGAAATCTGTTTTCACTTTGACACGACAGAGTCTTTTTTTGGGTAAATTCTTGTCAAATAAGTTATATTTTATTGCCTATAAACGTTCAACAACAACAAAAGAGATGTATGCGAGTGGCTGTTTCTCCTCCAACGGTGTAAGCGGTGCAGTTAAAACACAACTAATGTATGCCTGTGCTTGCGCTAGCAATTTGCCACTTCGCCATAGGCGAAGCCTTCCTCAGGATGGCAAAGCCATTATTAGCATGTTTAGCCACTTTGGCGAAGCTAATTTTGCCTAATAAATGTGAAAAAAGGGTTAACTTACAACTTTTTTGTAATTTGCCGAGCGATAAAGAAAATAACAAACCGTGTCTCCTTTACTGAAGAGCGCTACCGAGTATAACCGGAACGACCCGAATGCTTCCGGTCATTAATAGATGCACACTGTCATGTGTCTCGTTTCAGCCAATCAGAAAAAAGGATTCGGACTACAGCTCTCGCTCTCTGCACCTGGTTTACTCCATTTCCACCAACACCCCTCCCCCTTTGCTACACACACACACACACACACACACACACACACACACACACACACACACACACACACACATACACTTCCCTCATCCCCAATCCCCTGGTCCTTGTGCATCCCAACTTGTTAACCCATGCGTTTTTTTCTTCCTGTATTATTGCTATTCAGGCCTTCAGCTGCTATTTGGCTGGCAATTAATTCATCATTTCATTGTTTTTGAATCTGTCCATTACTTTCTCAATTGAGTGACTAATTATTTGTTCTATAAACTGTCAGAAAAAGGTGAAACATATATTGTATCAGTATTTCCCAAAGCCCAAGACGATGTCTTCAACTGTCTTGTCTTTTGTCCACAACTTTGCGTGCCGCAGTACAGATACTGAAAAAGTGTGGCTAAATGTGGCTAAACAAAGTTCTCGCACTTTAGCCACAGTGGCTAGAGACAAATTTTCCCTAGTGAAGCACTGTATGTAAATGTTCCACAGCAGCATCTGTTAGTAAACAGCATCACTCATGTTTGAACACACAGAGCTCCTTTCCAACGTGAAGCAGTGACAGATCTCTATTTCCGTCGTTACTACAGCGATCATTTCACGGTTATTCCACAATTATATAATATATTGTATAATGTTTGTGTCTCAGGAGATTTCTACATTCACATGCTTACGCACACACATGCATGTACACGCATTTACTCCGACGGAGCAAGAAGGTGAGTCATCCACACCACCGTGGCGGCTAAAAGCATCAATGTCTGGCACGCTGCCACATTTCTACTGGGTCACAGATCCTACACACTCCCACGTGTTGTTTAAGTTTAAAGAACACAACATCAGAGGGAGACATGAGAGACTGATGACTATCAACGCACTGGATGCAATCACACAGGCTACGCACTGTTTACTGCAGCACACAGCCACAGTTTACCACCACTCATCCATCAACTAACAGTAATGGGGACGACTGACGAGAAAGAGACTCCTTTAGTAGGTGACTGAATCTCAATTTCACCCAGTTTGATTAAAGGTTTAGATACAGTCTGGCTGGTTAACCCATTAAAACTGAACTCTGTGCCAAATTTACAAATTGAGATTTTTTTCATTAAAAATAAGCCTTCCTGCCTTAAAATGACTTTGATGTAACTACACTGTTGCTGTATTTAGAATGTGTAGATCTGTGAAGCTATATTGTTGTGCTACTATTGGAGGAATTCAGCCATATACTGTATATTCAAACCTGAAACCAAGTCTAAAAACTGAATAAGGATACAGAAAGTACCACCCTGTTGTGTATGAAACCCTGGAAGTTGTGTTTTTGAGACGATTTAAAGGCTTAGCTATTGGAGCTAAATACTTATTTTGCTTATAATGTGTCTTCCAGTATATAAAAAATACAGTAGTAGACATTCTGATGAGGTAAAATGCTCGTCTTTTACACCGCTGTCATCATTGTTCCTGATTTAAACACAACAAAGCAATGCCACAGAGTTTTTCAGCAGCAGTAAGTGGAGACAGGACAGGTGCAGCCCTCATGCTGCTGAGATAATGATGGTTCAACGTTTTCAATGTGCTGCTTCAGCTCAGCATGTGATCAGAGAAAATCGATGCAGAAAGTAACATTACTGTTATGAAAGTCTTGAATTATGCACCTTTTCACCAACAGTGGATGAAATGACTAATTATATATTTAGTTCATTGAAAATTTTGCTGAAAAAACGTATTGATTTAATATTGCCTTGGTGATTTTAACCAGTCTGGACCAGTAGTTTTACTGTATTCCCTTTAGAAGCTACAAAATGAGATTACAATGCAGCAAACAACACTGGTGTGCAAATGAAGTGCATAATTTATATCTGACCCAATAATGACTAGCATAACAAATAGGACTATATACCCCATTTAAACTAATGTTGTACGTAGAGCTAACTAATATCCGACAGGTACTCTTAAAGTATTTAAAAATGTGACTTTTCAACCTTTGTACAACAGTTTTGGTGAACAAAACATTAACTTCGGAAATGTTATCAGAAGCCCTCAAGCTGTTTCAGTTTATCATAGTTCACGGAAAACAAAATGAAATTGTGGCTCTTGCACTGTGGGCTTGTATATCTGAAAGTAACAGCTGCTCCTTCATCACCTACAAATGATGTCAGTTGTATCTGATGCAATCTGTATTGTCTTTGTTATCGCCATTCAAGTAAGATGCTTAGATATGAATTAAATTTTAAAGGGTAAAACACTTCCTTTAAACACTAGTGTAGGTGCATAACAGCACCTTGTAGCATATAGGCAGGTACAACCCGGTCTCACGGGGATTCGTGAAACTGTGACGTAAGTTTTTGTTTTGGTTTCGTGCGCACCAACAAGATGTCGTCATGTTTTTCGTGCAGCTCACCACGAACGAAACCGGCTGTGGTAATCACATCTGAAAGTGATTTATACCGGCGGATTCATGACGATCTAAGCTGTCCATCGGCGTTTGCGGCCGCCGCCGCGGCCACTGGACATCCAGCCACAGCGGCGGCCGCAAACGCCGATGGACAGCTTAGATCGTCATGAATCCGACGAATTCGCATAGGAATTTAAAGAATGTCCGGCGGCCGTGGCGGCCGCGGCGGCGGCTGCAGCGGCGGCCGCAAACGCCGATGGACAGCTTAGATCGTCATGAATCCGCCGGTATAAACCACTTTCAGATGTGATTACCACAGCGGGTTTCGTTCGTGGTGAGCTGCACGAAAAACATGACGACATCGTGTTGGTGCGCACGAAACCGAAACAAAAACTTACGTCACAGTTTCACGAATCCCCGTGAGACCGGGTTGGCAGGTACGTAGGTAGGTATTTTATTGATCCTCAGGGAAATTCAGGAAACCAGCAGCATATTAAACACACAAAATATAAAGAAAGAGCAGAGCACACAGTGGACATAGAGATATAAAAAAAATATAAAGGCATAATTATGAACAAGACAGAACATTATGACCACCTGCCTAATTTTGTGTTGGTCCCCCTTATGTGGTCAAAAATGCTCTGAACCATTGGGCCTGGACCAGAGGACCGCTCAGGGCATCCTGTGGGGTCTGGACCAGGACGTGGCAGTGGATTCTTTCGGTACTCTGGGTTGTGCAGTGGGGCCTCTGGGAATCAAACTTGTTCCACTGTTTCCTGTTGATGTTTGATCACAATTTGGTCTAGGAAGTTTGGAGCTCAAATCAACATCTTGAGCGATTGCCATGTTCCTCAAGATGTTCCTGATTGTTTGATGTTTTTATGATGTGGTGGGGTGTATTTTTCTGCAAGGGTAGGCCACTGACATTTGGGATTTCCATCTGCATGAAGGAGTGTGCTTGTTCTGGGACAGTGTTTATTTGAGTGTCAAAGTCTCATCAACAAGGATGCCAAAATCCAAGTTTTTCCAACAGAACACCACATAGTACGAATATGATCAATGCTATTCCCTTCACCTGTCAGTGGTCATAATGTTGTGGCTGATCGGTGTATATACTACAGCTAAAATATGTTTTTTCATCTCACTATAGACCTCTCTGAACAGGACATGGACCTTCCCAGTAGTTGAGGCAGGAACACAGTCAGCAGTAGTCATAAGTCCCTTTTCTGTCCAATCATTAATGACTTCAGTCGAACCAAATAGTGCGCTTTATAACCGAGGAAGCTTCCATTCATTCTGCCTGCTTCTACATCAGCATCTACAAATCAATTGTCCCTTCTGTCCAACCTCCTTTTTTAGGAGTTCCATATCAAACCCTTTAAACAAGTTAGCATAAGTCTCACATGTCCCCAAATTTCAAGTTTCAGCTCAGAGTACTCCACAGATTGCTAATTCTACCACCCTCTAGGTTTTAGCCCTGTCTTGTTCAGTCCTCGCTCTCTGCTCCTCCTGCAGCCTCCTCGATCTTCTCTCCTCCAGGACACATTTAGGAATTGAGCTTTTGATGACGCACCAAGATTGATTTTTGGGTCACATACAGGAGGACAGAGAAAAGAGGAGATGAGGACGCTGAAATTAGTGAAACGAGATGAGCCCTTTGTTCGGTCAGAGGAGGACGAGGAGTCAGCTGAGGACAGTACAGATCCTGTTGCAACACCACAACAGGCTGCAAACCTGAATGGCTCATTCAGAGTCATGCTTTTAAATCCATGCTAGAAGAAAAGAACAACAGTTCTCATATTTTTCATGGACTATAAACACACAAGGGACTCGTAATTATGTTCTAAAACAATTATAAACTAGATTATGGACAATACGACCAGTTGAAAGTTGGTTCCCTTGCTTTCTGAGTTCATGTAAGCAATGTGTACTTCGGGCTTTCTAAAAGGGATTTCTAAACCCAGGGACTGTTTGTGTCACGCTTGTTCAGATTGTTCCAAACACAAATGCACTTTGTTCTGAAATACATACTTCAATTTAATGTAGTTTACTTTCTGAAATGCCCACATCTAAAAGTTCACACCAGAAGAGAATTTTCATCCAAAAGAAATTCAATATTTTAAAAGTTTGGACATTTTAGCAGAACCATTAGCTAATTCCCAGGAAGGAAATAGTGGATAACTCTACTGGAAAAGCTGGTTAAATTTGATACAAAATTTTCCTTTTAGTGCATAGCAGATTACCACAACATTAAAATGTGAAACTATAGTACAGACGAGCATTAATATTTTGTCATACTACTGGATTATTGTACCAGTTCTGAATTTCACCACTGCTTTGAACACAACCCAACAAGCTAAAATCGAACAATATTTTCACATTTCCCCCTAAAATCAATGCCATACTCAAAATAAAAAAATTAATCGCTGCAACATGTTGAACACATTGAGCAACTGCAGCCAAATTTAGACGGCGCATGCACAGCGAGTGATCCTGGAAAATTTGATGCCATTTCAACAAGATGTGAAGCTGCAGCTACTTTACACATTTAAAAAACTCACATCTCATCAGTCTGACTCACTCGTGGAAAGCTCTAATTTTCCCAGATAGAATTACACAGTTCAAGAGAATCGTGTCCACCATCAGCCAGTTGGGATGTTTCTCTGTCACTGTGTATTTTGATGCACATCTGAAACCAGACGCAGACTAACAATTCAAAACAGTTCCACAAAGGACTGTGCAGTTTTGGCGGATCTTTGCTCTCTGAGTGCTTTTTTGTTTACAAAGAAGCCAAACACACTTCAGGAAGTTATATTTTCCTTCAAAATGCGGTGTGACGTGCTTGACATTAGTTCTTTCCTCAGAAAAGTATCAAAAGATTTTTCAGTATGTGTCTTTTCTTCCAGTGGGAGAAACTTTATGTTACGGTTAGAGGTCGGCTCCCAGTGTGGGTTTCACCAAACTGTTTACTGCTGAACACCCTCCTTGTTACCGCGCCCTTCAGGCTCATACACACACCAGAAATAACAGCACATCCATCACACCACGTCAACAACATACATTTACCTAATGAAAATAACCGGCAGACAGTGCATTAACGTGCAGGTCTCCGAGGTGAAGGGCTTCGTACTCATGACGAGGGACTTAGCATCCAGCTGTCAGAGGCATCCTTGAGTGCTTCAGAGGATATCAATCATAGAGAGCTCTCTGCTTCGAGCTCCTCCAAATGGAATGCTATACATCACCGGGCTCCATCCTGGGCTGAATTACAGAGCTAACAGAGGAGAGGTCAAGCTGAGAGGAAAAATACACCGATGACATGGAGCTGTTCATGGGGTCACTTTTAAAACACCTCAAAGCTACTCCATCAAATCAGTTCATGCATGTTTGTAGGTTGTTGTACAGTCGCTGAATCTGTAGGATTGTAGCTTCTGGATGCTAACTTTTGTTACAACTTTACATTTCAACCAGGAATAAGAAGGAGTTAATAAGTAAGATTGAAGCCATGCAGCGAGGAGGTCAGGGTAGAGGCTGGATTGACAAAACAAAGGACGGAAACACAGGACACTTCCTGTTTCACACAAGTTTTGTTTTTAGCTATAAACTATATTAACTCTATTAACTATTTCTAACACTGCAGTTTTTACTCCACCAAAGAGGTGGAGTCTCAGCTGTCTGTCTGTCTCTCTGTCTCTCTGTCTGTCTATTAGCGACATTACTCAAAAACAGGCCAATGGATTTGGATAAAATTTTCAGAGGTCAGAAATGACACAAGGACCAAGTGCTTAAATTTTGGCAGTGATGTGGCTTATAGTCTGGATTCACGGATGTGTTAAAGATTTCTGTATCATTATGAGATAGCAGCACGGCATCACTGTAAGCATGACAAACAAGCTACGTCAGCTGCCTGCTAACGATCACACGAATGCAGTCCTACCATAAATCAACCGCTGCGGACTTATTGCGACTTATCCGTCAGAAAGAATTCAAGAACAACTGATTAAATTGTGTCAGTGTTTCTTAGTCCCATCAATTCCTGTTGCCCGCTGCATATTTAGGTCACACGATTCGGTATCCATACATAACATACACATGCATAACACACACCTGTGTTCAGCACAAGGCCATTTTGTTTGTGGGTACATCTATATTAAATGGCCACGTTCTATCTTGCCGCAATTTCTGCCACGAACTTTAGTGAAGATTTCAGCCCTCAGAAATGATAAGGCGACTGAGCAGCCTTGGCGGAATACTGCGTTTTCTGAGTGCTTTTCTTGTTCAACAATGCCATGGCGGCCCTCTAACCTCAGACTATGTCTAATAGATGGATTGAAAAGTGAGGCCAATGCCAAATTCCCTGCATTCTCTCTACCAGTCAGCAGGGGGCGACTTCTCTGGTTGCAAAAATGAGTCGGCTTGCATAGAAGTGTACGAGAAAAAGGCCGACTTCTCTCTTGATTTGTTACCACAGTAAACATTTTCGGCTTAAATTGAGGGTCTTACTCACTCATTTCACTTCTTTTTCAATACAACATGATGTTCATTCAGCAAATTATGGAGTCTTATAGGAGAAAATAGATAATATAGCACTACATGCTTTAGGGCGGTGCTACCTTGTGATTGATAAGTCACTACTGTATGTTCACAGAGAAGAACAAGCTCTTAATGTAAGAAATTATCATTAGTTGTATCCTTGGATGAATATTATTTGTCCACAAGATTCAAGGCTAGTAGTCGTACAGTACAGAGCTGTACAAAGAACTTCCGCAGTAGTCTGATGAACTTGACAACAACGAAAGTCATGAATGTAACGTAATGTAAAAGCAGCCTTCGACCTCACTAACAAAGACATTCAAGCTCTTTCAAGGATATGTGACATTTCCATTTCGCACTGAGAACAATGGTGACATGGTGGAAACTGAAAAATTGTACAATACACTTTGGAAAATGTATTATATCAGTACTGTAAAAGGATAACCATATTTTTACTTATTTCTTGACATTTTTTATATATTTAATGACTAAATACAAGTGATTTAAGTGATACTTGTATTTTTATGGTTTGTTTTATATCACAGTCCACAGAGCAGCTGTTAAAAGAGACAGGAAGTGGACATATTTCTGTTAAACTAAACAACTTTTAAAACCAGGTGCTACCTCACCTACTGCTGTCCAGAGTGATTGCCTCCTCAGCTGACAGAGCTGTCAAGATTTTTTTATTTGTCTGTGTATCTAAAAATGAAAAGGTATATATAGAAAATAAGAGCAGGAACCAGGAAACAAAAATAAGACACCTGTGAAAGAAAAAGAGTAAGCTGGGACTTCTGATTCAGATATAACAAGGGTGCTGGAAAAATACATTACAAAAAAATGGAATATAAAAATGGTAAAAAAAAAAAAAAAAAAAAAAGAGCAAATGTCAGTAAAATAATTATATTTCAAATTAATTTACATGATTTAAATATTGTAAAGTAGTGTATGTTTTGAGGTCACATATTGTAGCAGAATGAATGAACTAGTTGTGAAAACACAGACTCTCGTAGACGTTATTTACAGTTTGGGCCTTTTTTGCTAGTCATCTTTTCTGTGATTTTACTAAATTTAATTATTTAATGAAAAAGAAGAAAATTTGTAAAATAGCAGTTTGAAAAATTATTTACCATTTTCAGTCTTACATATAATTTTTCTTTCAAATAACTGTAAATGTCTGTAAAATAATTATATTTTTAAGTAATATAACTAAATATTGTCAAACAGTGCATGTTTTAGCGTCACACACTGTAAAAGAATGAATTACTATTTAAGGAAATACTGACTCTTCTTGGGGACATTATGTACAGTTTGGCCTCTTTTTTTTAGACTTAGGCGACTTTACTAATCCTCGGAGGGAAATTAAGTTGTTACAGCAGTAAGAGGTAAACAACGAAACAACACAGAATGTGCAAATTAATACTTTTTTCCTTGTGATTTCAATCAATAATTTTGTAATTTAATAAAAGGGTAAGACAACAAGGAAAGCGAATAATCTGGAATAAGACACTAAAAAATAATTGATAGTTTTTCAGTCTTTCATATATAAGTTTTCTTTCAAATAAATGCCAATGTCTGTAAAATAATAATTTTAATTAATTCATTTTTTTGCTGATTCACATCCCTAAAAATAGTGTCATTTTAATGTCAAATGCTGTGAAAGAAGAAATACTATTAGTGAAAATACAGGTTCTTGATGTGGGCAATATTTACAGTTTTCGCCTCTTTGTACTGTTAGTGTCTAAATTAATACCTTTTTCTGTGACTTTATGAAATAATTTTGTAATTTAATGAAAAAGAGAAACATCTGTTGTGTCTGTAAAATAATGTTTTGGTTTTTATGTTGATTTGTACCATAAAAATAGCAAAATTTTAATGTCTAACATTAGACAAGAAGAATTACTTTTCATAAAATTACAGACTTGATGCGTACATTATTTACATTTTTGGCTCATGTCAGAACTTGTTTTTGAAACTTTTTTTAAAAAGTCAAAAAAACAAAACACTGAAACCGGGCTTAGAAACTTTTTGGTGTGAATTTCAGGCAATTTTTTTGTGAATTATGTGGTCCTTTTTAACCTTTTCTAAGGCAATACTTCAAAATGAGCATAAAATCTCATTATACAAACACATCTGTTTGCTGTATTCCTGTATGGACAACCTGTTTTTTTAATCCAGCTGACCGTAGATTTCTTCTCATAACTACCAACATTACAAACCATAAAAATACAGCTACATGTTGGGTCTACTCAGATACTCTCCTATAAATTTCCACTACCAGTAGAGACTGTTGATGTTGAGGAAACAGTCAGACAAAGGGAAGGAAAGCTCTTTTTTTAACAGCACACATCTTGTGAAGCCATTTTCGCTGCACTCCCACTGCTTGCTGTGATTGCCGCTCGCTATTACGCTGAATGAAAGACATGATTGCTTTGGCTACTGATTACGCAGCTGCAGTCTCCTATTCAGCAGCGAGGCGACGTAAACGCTCCCGCTCTCGCTCCGCTTCACAACAGGAATTAAATAAGGTAAACCGAGAGACTGTGAGGTGTGCGATCAAAGCTCAACACGGCCTGATTGTGTCTGTGTTGTTATCAAGAGGTAAAAAAGTCAGAGTTTCTTCACCCGATCCCACACAACACGACTGTAGTAGCAGCAGAAAGCTCCAAGCTGCCATTCAGGGTAATGAACCATGACCCATGTTTTGATCTCAACGCCACAACTTACAAGACAAGAAAGATCGACTGCAGCTGGCAGGCGGAGCGTTACAACCTCTGGCTACACACTGGCTGCACACTGCCTTCACTCAGGCGTAGAGTTTAAACCCCTGATTTCACCTCTTCAGCGTGTTTATTGAGACTACGTAGTGAATAAATGCACACACTCAGAAGTCAGACACTCAAATTAAACTGTAAGTGCTGTTGCCAGTAATTTGGTAGTGATTTTCGGAGGGTCTGATAACACTCGGCAGGTTGTTCGGTCGCTCGAATCTGATCAAACAACACCCACGTAGCACATTCATGGAGTTTAGTAACTTTTTTTTAGTCATGAGTTTCAGTTTTATGCTGCAGGTAAATACCTCAGGGGCTTTAAGTAGAGTTCTGTGGGACTGAACAACAATTAGTGAAACCGCCTGTTCACTGCATCCACATCTCATAATTAGATGTACTTTTTTTATCATGAAGTGTGTATTACTTCTATATTGTGTTTTTATAGAGTTGAGAGCAAAAGTTTACATACATTTACATACATTACACGCATTTTCATAGATTTATTATAGGTCTCCTGGAAATATGACAAAATCTTCTGGGTCAAAAATGTACATACAGCAATGTTAGTATTTGTTTAAATGTCCTTTGGCTATTTTAACACCCATTACACTCTTTTGGCAGCTTCTGGTTGTACCTTTGACCCTCCTCTTGACAGAATTGGTGCAGTTCAACAAAATTTGTTGGCTTTCTGATACTGTCTTGTCTCTTCATCACAGTCAACAGGTTCTTGATGGGTTTAAGTCAGGTCTTAAACCTTAATAAATGCCTGATTTAATCATTCTTTACCACTGATGTGTGCTTCTGGTCATCATCTTGTTGGAACACCCAAGATCTAACCTCCTGGCTGATGATTGTCGGTTTTCCTGGATAATGTGGAGGTAATCTTCCTTCTTTATTACTCAGTTTACTTTGTGTAAAGCACCAGATCTGCCTAGAGCATGATACTGCCACCACCATGCTTCGTAGTAGGTTTGCTGTTCTTGGAGTTAAAGGCCTCACCTTCTCTCCTACAAACATATGTCTGGTCCTTGTGGCCAAATAGCTTGATTTTAGTTTCATATGACCACAGAAAATTAAGATTTGTAGAAGACATTTGACACGAAAGTCTGCTGTGATATACTTGGTCTTGAATTATCTTTTTTAGTAATGATGATCTGGTGTTATATGGTGTACTCTTTCTGAAACAACTCCGCCAGACCCTTACTTTAAATACAAAAATGTGCTATAAGTTGTGTATTTTATTTGCATGTGTGTGCATTTTGGTGTCACTTTGCCTCAGCAGAGATGCTTCCTACAGTAATTCTTTCTGACAGAGCTGCCCCACTCAAGGGAAAACATGCATGCCTATCCTTCTGCGTCGACATAACACTCAGAACCAAAATATGCACATGAATGATTCATGGGATCATTGAGAACAATACCAGAAACTCTCACACAGTCCCATTTCTAACACAAACATACACTCGCCGCCTGTCAGGAATTACAAACAGCCTTTTATCTGAAATTGTCTTGGCGATTTCGAGAACACGATTCTTCTTCCTGTTTGCCTTCACGAATCTCTTAGACTGATCAGCTATCGCGGCCGTCGGAGGGAATCGAGCTTCTCAACACACTGTTGGGTTTGGCAGTGAAGACACTGATAGCCTGGGAAAAGCTGCTGCTGTCAATTTCAATTCGTCCAGTTATCTCAGCAGTGGAAAAGAGGGTGGAAGTGCGGAAAATATGAATTAATCAAGGAGAGTTTCCAGCTCCTAGTGACATTTAACAGCCAAACTAAAACAAAATAGCATCTAACCACTGAGTTTTTTGTGTATAATTTGGGTAAACTGTCAGATTTGGTTCTGAACAGAAGTGAAATGTGCCTCCTACTTGTTGAGTTTGGCCATGTAGATCTTGATGTGGCCGAAGTCGGGCCTCTCAGCGGGATCCTCAGCCCAGCAGCCCTCCATCAGGATGGTCAGCTCCTCTGAGTGGCATCTGTTGTCAGTTGTCGGCCGAAAGTACGGCTTCTGACCGTTCCTCACCTTCTGTACGATCTCTGTAAAACCGAGAACGGAGGATTCAGCAGCTGCGTGTGTCTGGATGAGCAGGAGATTGTAATAATCAGAGTAATGTCACGGTTCATGCTGACTGATTAGATGCTGAGCAACGTGCACCACTGTGTCACGTGTCTGTACATAAAATGGATGAAATAAAAGGAAATGTCTGATGTGACAACCCATAAAAGTTCAAAAATGTCACTTTTTGTCTTTTTTTTATTCTAATACTTACACCAGTACACTCCCAGAACCTCCAAATTTGATGATTTGGACTTCCTCTAATTAGCTTGAAATGGCTATTTAAAGGAATAGTTCAGCATTTTTGACTATAAATAGGTTTATTTGCTTCTTTGCTAAGATGGGAAGATATTATACATATTATCCCACGTTTCCTCAGTAATAGACCCCCCACCCGTGTTGGTACGCACATTTGATTATCTTTGGGACCGAGCCAAAGCTATTTCTTCTTTTTCCAGCTGCTGGCTCGTCTAAATATGGTGAAGAAAGCCAATAAAGTAATTTCCCTAAATATCAAAGTGCTCCTCAAAGCTCTGTTTAGGCCGGTCGAGGCTTTTATCTAAAAAAAAATGCATCGCTGTGGAGACATTTCTCTCTGCTAATGAAAAGACCACAGTGATCGTTTGTCCTGTGTTTGGCAGAAGTGACCTTTCTAAGAATATATTCAAGAGAACATGAGTAGTAACAGTAAATGATGCTTCAGTAATAATTAATAAGAAATATACATGCCGATATCGCTCATTGCTGCTCACAGAAGAAGGCATTGGGTTTTTTTCACTGTTATTCTATTGATCAATTTGTCCTCACAGCCTCCATTACACACTTTATTTATCTATTTCATTCATATTATGGACAGTGAACGGCTCGAACACAGCAAAAGCAAGACTCAATATCACCTCATAAGAATAAAACACAGATATACACTGCCCATCCAAAAAAAAAGTCGCACAATGTAATATTTCATTGGACCGCCTTCAGCTCTGAGAATAACATATTCGCTGTGGCATTGTTTCGATAAGCTTCTGCAAAGTCACAGCATTTATTTCTGTTAAGAGTTTCATTATTTTTCTAGTTACTTCTCTAACTTTTTGTCCTTCATTGTGGCTCCCAAGTGTAAGTCAGACTCTTCTGATGGCAGCGCTTTGAAGAAAAGGAAAGCCGTCTCAATGGAAGTGAAATTAGATATAATAAAAAGCTCGGAACATGACTTTTCTGAAGAACTGATTAATATTGTGACGCACGCAACGACTATGTTTACATTTTCACTGGAGTTCCCACTTAGGGCGAAAATCACCTTTTGTCGATCTGTAGAAACAGAACTCTGACGTAAGTCGAGGACCCCTGTATTTTGGTACTAATACTTTGGTACTTCTGCTTGGGTAAAATTTTTAATCCAGGACTTCAGTACAATATCTGAGTACATAGAAACATTTATGTCTCTGGGGGCTCACTGTATTATTGTGTGTTGTCCTTTAGTTCACCGAAACACATTTTTTCGAGCTTGTATTTAACTAATAGCATGACACTGATACTCATCTTCCTGTTAAAAACTCCTCTGCAGAGAATTCAATATGTCTTCTTGAGTTTTTTTGCGTCTCTAAGTGCAGAAGCTGCTGTGCTCGGTGATGGCAAAGACACAGAGTGAACTTTTAGTACTATTGTCAGTATCATTGCTGCTCTTTTATAGCTCTATCTGTCTGTTAATGTGCTATTTCTGCTGGATGAGCATTAATGCATCCAGCAGCGCTCATCGACTCCTTGTTGTCGCTGATTTCCCCTCTTGTATCCATTAATCATGATCAATTTAAAAGTCTGTGAGAGATATCCTGCTCAAAACAGTTCCTCCACATCCTCCGCTTTCTGTTATTAGCATCATCATAAAAAGTAATTTGAAGAGTCTACAGTTATTTTCAACCAGGCAGAGCTCTCAGCGCTCTCAGCCCGTTAATGGATAAGCACTGGCCACTTGTGTGAGCGTGACCGTGAATAAAAGGTTAATGAAAGTCTCGGCACGGAGAAAGAACCCCAGGACAGTTTTAACACGTGCAGGAGCTGATCTCGAATCGCTTTAGAAGCTTTTCCATCCGTCTTGAGGAGGCGAAAGTGGATTCCGGTGAAGCAACGGGTTCGCCAACATGTGTGCAGGAAGCTGGAGAGCCAGAGATTAGGTCGCTTAGCAGAATAACAACGAGGAGTTTTCCAATCGGAGAATGCTACTGCAAAGCAGGAGGTCGGTGTGAAGGGCTGACGTCCAAAGACACTGTTTTCTGTCAGATTTTTTCTTTTTGCTAATGCTTTCAAGGCTCAATCTGCCAATCTGGAGCACTAATATATCATTTTCACACAGAGGAATAACAGGTTTCAGATGGCCAATGTAAGAGGAGGAAGAATGAAACATCATAGTGTATAAATACTCTGTTAGAAGTAAAGTCCTGCATTTAGATTATTTCTTGGCTGAAAGTACAAAAGTATTAGCATCTAAATATGCCTAAAAGGCCAAAAATGTAAAGGACTCATAATGCAAAATGGCTCTTTTCAGTAGTAATTATTAATCCATGAATGTGTTTCTTACTTTTATGGTTAAAGTGGTTAAATTTAATGACTTTATTTATCTGCAGGGCAGTTTTTCCCCTACTTTTACCTTAATCTAACAGTAATAATACATCATTTACCTGTTGATCATATTTTGTGTTTTCAATCTGAACATACACTATTGCTCAAAAGTTTGGGATCCCTTAGAAAGAATTTTTTTCCATAAAGATAACATTAAATGAATCAGTAATCCAGTCTAGACAAACCATTAA
Source organism: Acanthochromis polyacanthus (assembly GCF_021347895.1). Classification (NCBI taxonomy): domain Eukaryota; kingdom Metazoa; phylum Chordata; class Actinopteri; family Pomacentridae; genus Acanthochromis; species Acanthochromis polyacanthus. The sequence continues at coordinate 29,509,539 of NC_067130.1, read as the reverse complement.
ATGAAATGTAGGAGAGTAAAATGTAGCAGAATAGACGAATAAAGTGGCAGAAAATGGAAATGATTACATACAAGTACCCCAGAATTTTACTTGACAGCAAAAATGGTTAAAATGGACTTAAAACAACAAATAATTGATTAGCAGTCGATGTTAAATTAATCACCAATCAATTTAATTCATTAGTTTGAGCAAAAACATCAAAATCCTCTGATTTTAGCTTCTCGAGTTTTAATTATTTCATTTTTTTTTTGCCATTTCATGAGACTTAAATTGAATACCTTTGGGTTGTTGACAAAACAAGTTGCAGCCTTCATAACTTCACACAGTTGCCCAATATTCAGCTTTTTTTTTCCTTTTTTTTTTTACTGTTTTCGTTCAATCCGAGGACGAGTTTACATTTTTTCTCATCTGTCTGAAAACAACACTTGTTCATGGTCAGAGTAACTGTTCCTTCTGTTTATTCTCATCATGCACACGTTCCTGCTTTCATTTCTGTTCTGCGGTTAATTCTAAAGATGAACCAAAGCTAATCGGAGTCTGAGTGAACACAACAAACAGGAAGATATCAAAGTTACAACCTCTTTAATACCATTCTTTTTGTGTGTTTTTTTCACGGCTTTGTTGTTGCTGTAAATTAAAGTGAAAGTCAATTAAAGAGAAAATCCATTGATCTGTCTCACTCTGAAGACTCATTCCAGCTCTTTTTGAACTTGGCAATTAATATTCCTCAGTTGTGTTGCTACAGTAGATCACAGCGGGAAGTCAGCTTGAAATAAATGGCATTTGTTTTTACCATTGTTTTGGCGTTTTTCTACATTAAAATGGTTATATAGACGTGAAGGGTGGAAGAAAACGCCTGCAGCATCTTAAACTAACATTCAGAGAGAGGTCAAGCTGCTTCCAGGCGAAAAACACACGACATGCTGCTTTCATTTCTGGATTGTTTCTTCATTTGGAGTGACTTTCAAGTGAGATGTGTTGGTTTTTGGGGCTCTACCTGCCCTGACATCTGGCCAACATGTGTTCTCTGTTTGTGTCTGCCGATTCAGCGGTCTGACCTTCCCGACGTCCATTTTCAAATGTTAGCGCACGAACTAAGCAAACGAAGTCAAAAAATGTGGTTTCTGTTTGTGAATTAGTGACAGAATTTGTGTGTGTTTATCACTCTGATTTCCTTTTGTGATTACGTTTGCTGCGTGTTTGCTGGTTTAGAGGATTCCCGTCATTTGACGCCACAGAGGTCATCTGGCTTCCTCAAGGCCTGTAAAAGACACTTGTGTTTACCTTTGGGGCTGAGGTCCATCCCTTCCACATAGAAAGGTCCATTCCTCAGGGCTATTTCCTGCAGGATGATGCCAAAACTGTACACGTCTCCCTTCTGGGTGCCCTGAGGAGGGTGGCGGTCGTATATGAGCAGCTCTGGAGCCGTCCACAGCTTCTCTGAACCAAACAGAAGAAACCAACACTCAGAGAACGTCTGAAAACGCAACATTAGCCGCTGTTTTTTTATAAAAATGTGAATGACATACTTGCATAGAGTGCGTGCGAGTCGTCGTTTTCACAGGACGAACGGAAGCTGGCCAAGCCGTAATCCGTGATTTTCAAAACAAACCGACTGTCCACCACGCAATTAGATGACTTCAGATTTCCATGGCAACCGAAGTAGCTGTTGTGCAGATAGTTCATCCCCTGGTGCAGACAAGTCAAGCATTAAAGGGTGTTTTCGCTTCTTATTTTTCTTTACAGCAACATGAAAGCACTAAAAATCCATACATATGGGAGCAATGACCAGCTGAAGTTTTGAAAAGAGGCCGTGTTTCAAGGACGAGTGCCGTCACAGGGGAATATCTGTGAAATTACTGTTAATTCCTTTGGGAATGAATGTCCTCATGTTCAATATTTTGTGGAAATGGTGACTCAAATGTCCCTCAAAGCTCCAGCGGTGCAAAACGCTGCTATCTGTGTGGAGCAATTTAGCTGAAACGCTTCGTCAGGCGTGTAGTTCAACATCCATCCAGGATCTGCTCATAAAAAGCCTCTTTGTTGGGTCGGATTAAAAAGAATCTTCTGAATTACGTCCGTGATTAGTTTTGATTGAGCTAAAGGAAATTTTTAGCAAAATTTAAGATTATGTTTCCTTCCCATTTTGCATTGTATGATGGCCATGTTTACTGTAGTTTTATGCACTGCGCTGAGCCAAAAATACATTTTTTTGGGCCTCACTGACTCTTAATAACTGTCTACGTGAAACCATGGCAACCCAGACATTTTTTTGTGTGCATCTCTGAGGAACACAAAGCCTCTTATTTAACACTGAAAAGTGACCTTTTTTGGCAACATCTATGTGAAAGCATATAAATCAATGCTTCTGTCCGGCCTTTGACTTCTGGTTTTTGTTTACAGTGTTTTTCAGTCTGACGGTTACGTACCTTCACTATGTCATTGATCAGCGAGTAGCGGAACATCCAGTCCAGGTTGATGCTCTCATTCTCCAAAATGTCCTAGAAAAACACGAATGAATTGAAAAAGTATTACAGACAAGTAAAAATAAAGTTTGCAGAACATCTTTTAAACTTCCCAGCAGCCAAGAAAGCCTAAACATTTATCTATGACTAAACACAGAACCACCTAAAGGCCAGATAAAGTTTGTTTTTTTTAGCCTCAGGGTCATGCATGTGGCGCTGCAGGATGTTAATGAATAACTCAGAAGGGCTTTCAGCTGGAGTCTGGGTCCAACTTTGACATCCAGCCACGTTTTATAAGTTGCAGCGATCCGTCTGTGACGCATAAATCTGTTTCTACAAGTGTGCTTGATCAACTCTAAGTTTTCCATCGTTTCCCAGTTCATCCATTTTAGGAAGCTGCTGGCATGTCAGAGGTACAGGCCAAGAGCAAGTTCCCTTGAAACACCGTGTACTGGAATTTTAAAACAGAAAAATAGTAAATTTCAGACAAAAATATGTCAGACTTCAAAGGCTGGCAAAGTCCCCGTATTGTAATCTCACTGCAGGCTAAATAAGGTGGTTTCAGTTGGTTGGTGGGCAGAGTTTAGCACAAACGCTGCCAGGAAAACCCTGTCCAAGCAAACGCTGTTGAGTCTCAGGGTACAAAACAAAAAGTCCATCATTTGGCTAATGTTTAATCTGTTGTTTGTTAGCAGATACACGACCATTCAAAAGTTTGGGATCACCCAGGAAATTACATGTTTTCAATGAACAATGACACTTTTATCCATGTGCTAACATAACTGCACAAGGGTTTTCTAACCATCAATGAGCCTTTCAACACCATTAGCTAACACAATGTAGCATTAGAACACAGGATTGATGGTTGCTGGAAATGTTCCTCTGTACCCCTATGGAGATATTCCATTAAAAATCAGCTGTTTCCAGCTAGAATAGTCATTTACCACATTAACTATGTCTAGACCGGATTTCTGATTCATTTAATGTTATCTTCACTGGAAAAAAAACAGCTTTTCTTTCAAAAATATGGACATTTCTAAGTGACCCCAAACTTTTGAACGGTGTATGTGATGCCTTCAATGACATAAAAAAGGAACTGAAAAACAGCTTTGAGGATTTGCTTTTGTTAAACAAATATTTAACCTAATTTGTCGGTCATTTCCATAATCAATTCTTCAATTTGTGACCTGTAGCCTGATGCACTGGCTTTCTGGAATCATCAGCTGTGGTTGCCTGGCAACCAATGTAGTCTCTAGGAAATCACTGTGCTGCATTTTTATATTTCTGTGTTTTTCTTTTGCAGACATGTTAATTTGTGAGCTTTAGAGGTGCTAAGAAGCAGATGTTTGAACTTTCAGACAGTAGTAGGCCAGTTCTTTCCTCATTCATTGTATTATATTAAGCTCACAATTTCCTAATTTAATGCACAGAAATGAAAGTGGCATCAATCCTCTTGTGAAACTCTCAGCAAGAATCAAATACTATTTTTTTTTTAATATTCTGCTGTTTGATCTGGAGAATCAAAAAAAATTCTTGCGAAATTCTACTTCTGTTAAACGATCAGTGCAGATAATTGTACAGTGATGGTAAAACTACAACTCTGAAGGCTTTTGGGTTGCCCTGCAATGATGAAATAGTAATTTAATTGTCAAATATTAATTTTACAATCTAAAATATCAGCAAAAAAGCACGTCAGTGGCTGTGTGATTGCCAAGTCAGTTTGAAGTACACGTCTAAAAACGCACAAAAAATGACAGTTATTGATTCCAGTAACTGTTTTGGAGCAAATCAACTGCACACTGTCACCAGACGGTGGTGCTAGAGGCTACATTCTTATGAATGGTTGTAATAAAAAAAGAGTAGAAGAAGTCGGAAACAAAACCCAAATGCAAAATACCTTAAAAAAAACAAGAAATAAACAAAACTTTATCCATTTATGAGAAAAAAAGTAGCTAGAAGTCTTCAGACAGTTGGTATCAAACATGTTTCATGTTGTGTGGAGGCAAAGACAACAAAATAAGTTAAACCTCCATTTAATCGTGGGTGCTAAATGTTCGCTACATTGGAACTTATTCTGATGTAGCCTTAAGATCTTTCCATCTCCTTTAATGCAAATAAACTCCGTCAAAAAAGTCAAAAAACACCTGAAGTGAGTGTAAATTTTGCCGTTTCCATTAACTTTTCCCAATGCGACACTTTAAATATGGATAAAAATACATTATTGCAACACAGCTACTGACATCTACTCCTTCTTACTCATTTAAAAACTAAGAATCTATGAATATTCAAACATTTGTCATTTGAAAAGTTTAAGCATCGAAAACAAGATGTTTCCTACTTCACTGACAGCTTGTCTCAGTGTAGGAGTGCTGGTGGTTTAAAGTTTCCACATCACACTTGTGGATCATAATTGGCTTCCAAACTCGTTGTGCTGCCACAAAAGCCTCTTGTACATAAACTCAGAAGTTCAAGTGAACACAGAATCTTTCCTCCAGCAGCAGATGAAGATGAAAACAGCCTTTTAGTGTCAAACATGAGTCCATACAATGACGCTAAAGAACATTTAAGTGGGGTAACAAGAGGTAAAACCCTTTTCTTTAACTGGAAGGGGGCATTTAAGTTGCAGGGTTTTTATAAGGTCGTAAAGAAAATGACTTTAGGTTGGGGTGTTACCTGGAGGCTGCCTCTGGGACAGTACTCAGTCACGATGCAGATGTTGGGAGGGTCGATGCAGGCCCCGATGAACCTGGTCAGATGGTTGAACTGAACGTCTCTCATCTGAAAATAACCACACAAACACACTGCAACTGTGAGTGCAACTCTTTCCAAACATCACATTCCCAAACCCCATGGAAACAGAGGACGGAGGGAGGGAGGGGGAGGGAGGGGGAGTGGGGGGGAGCACTGACGGCTCATTTATATACACAGTTTTGAGAATAACGCTGCCAACAGTTCTTCAAAATAGACTATTTGCAGCCGGCTCGCTGGCACTGTGTCTTTTTCTACGCGTCGGGACGCATTCCTGCTCAGGGCACCCGGTTGAAACATGTGCATGTGCATAAATTTGCCCTTGGAGGTTATGAATGAGCCAGTGTGCAAAGGATGAAGGGGGAAAAAAAAGGTGTTGCGAGGATGGACGAGCAGGAATATCAGAGCGAAACAGGCATAATGTGTAAAAGCACAGAGGTGTTAGCATATGAAATATCACTTGGAAAGTGAAAAGAATGAAAACAGGAGGTTTAGTGATTAAGAGGGAATGTTTTCTGGATAATTGCTTTCATGAAGGAACAAAAAACTGTCATTTTTGTTCAAGGAAACTTGAACGTTATCCTCAAACATTTCAAAAACGATGTTTGAAATTTCAGCAAGGTCTTCACTGATTGACAGCAGCTCTGACACCAAAACCAGCGAGTTAGTCACTCCTGTTTCATGGCTCGGGAGATGTTAGCCTACCCTTTGGCCTATATAATTTCCCCTGCTGCACACTGGTTGAGGAGGGGAGGGAGGACGGAGGAGGGCTGGAAGACAAGTGGTTAAGTTTCCACTGGCAGCCCCGTCTCTTCCCCCCATCTGGTTGGCTTTTTCATGAGCTGAGGTTTGACAGCCGATCAGGCCCGCGGGGCTTCTGAGAGGCTGCCAGCTCAGGCAACAGCCTCCATCCCCTGTGAGGCTGCCGACTGACCGAGAGGCCACAGAGGCATCCAGGAAGCCTCCGTCGGACTGCGCAAAAACACAGCGAGCAGAGATGTTCCAATGGCCTCTCCACGAAGCATCCATCTTCTTCGAGACCGCCACTGTAATTTCCGAGTTACGGGTTTCCCTGTGCCACACTGTGTTTCCATCACCAAACCACATAAATTGTGAGATTTTTCCCCTCCTCGTCCCGGCTTCCTTATCGCTCTCTCGTAAATATTTCCCAGCTGAGGGGACCTTTTCATCAGTGGTGTTAAAAAGGATGCAAACTCAAGCTACATCCTGCACAGCCACCCTGTGAACATGCTAATATTCAGCTAGCTGCCACTTCTTACAAACAAAAATAATGATTTCAATGTTCCACTGAATCAGAAAAAACATCTAATAATTCCACTTTTCATGAGCATCTCTGGAATTTATGAAGGACTTTCAATTGTAGCTGAAGAACATCAGTGAATGTTTGCGAATAAGTGATTGGATAATGCCAGTTGTTGAATTGAAGGGTTGTTTTGGTTTATTTAATTCTTTCACAAGGTCTAAACACATGGCCCTCTTCAACCTCTTCACACAGAGGCCACTGAAAGCACTCAAATACCAGCACAACCCAACCAAACACGATTTCATGGGCAAATACAAGGACTTAGGAATAAAAAGGATTTAAAACGTGAAACTGTGTTCAACATTTACCGTATGTATCACTGCTATATTCCCAAAATTCAAAATTGCTGGATGAAACAAATGGGTATTTTAGTTTTTGTTTAGATCCTCAACAGCAGTGGAGATGGAAAAAGAACTATACTAGGCTGCTTTAAGAGGAAAAGGTATAAGATTATTAAAAACAAAGACTCATGCCAGGTGGAAACCATAAGCTACAGTTCCTCAAGTGGCCACTAGATACTGAATCTGATAGCGAGTCAAATCTTTATGGACTTCTTTGTTAAAATGTCCAACTTTACAGCAGAAATAATCATGTTTACAGCCTGGTGTAAAAATGGTTTTGGTTTCTATAGATAATGTCCTCATTCATAACAACTTTACAGAAGGTGATTTTTTTAAATATAGATCACCCATTAGGCTTAAAGTTAAGCATAATTAGGTGGCAGGAAACTTATGTGTGCTGTCTTTAGATACAGTTTATCCTCTTGGCAGCATGGATAAGCTCACAAAAGTACTTCCATTGAAGTTTCCATTAAATGTTGATATTTTTGACAGAAATTTCAACCATACTGTGGCATCAACAGAGCAACAACCGTCAGAGTTCATCCACTGATGTGCAGAATACAGAACACATCAATGTTCCACTGACAAACCAACCCATAGTATTTCATTGTCTTTCCTAAACCTGCCCTTTTTTTGCCACTTGGAGCAAAAGAAACAGGACGAAAACACTGACATATTTTTAGTTGACGTAGCGAACCAGTCAGCCAACTCTCACAGTAACATGAGCATTTATTACCAACGACAAGGAGGTTATGTTTGCAGTACTGTTTGTGTATCCATCAGCATGATGCACTAAAACTATCTGGTGGATTTACATGAAAGTTGCTGTAGGGAAAGAGCAAACTTTGGAGCATAAGCATCAATCATTGTAGCGCCAAGTAGCTAGGGTCGCATTCATGCACATAACCTTTGAACCAAATGTGCAGCTTCCACAAATTAAGTACTTCTGGATTCCTGGGATCAAGCCAAGTTCATTGCACCTTATGACTTCAATTTCCATTAAATTAATGAAAAGGTGTTTAAAAAATTCACAGGCAGCAAATTTCGTCCAAACTTAATCAAAATGGGCACCAATGATCTTCAAGACCAAGCCTCACAAAATGAATCACTTTGGTTTTTTCCTTTTGAAGGTGTTCGTCCATCCTAGCCGACTGCTAGCAAAGCAGCTAAACATACTCACCAACACTTTACATCAAAGCCAAACTTGCACTGTGTCGGATAAAGTACTACAGCTGTCCTCACAAAGTATTCGCTGTTTCATACAGTTTGTGTACAATTTGGACATGCTACTTCACCATAATATTGCACCTTAAACTTTGTGTTGTTCATATATCCATAGTCCTGTCTGTGTGCTCTATGCAGATTTAGCTTCCATTATGCAAAGGATTGTGGGTCGGAATGGCCAGATTAGCATGCTAGCTTGCATGATTCAGAATGCAGCTGGATGTAGTAGGACTTCCTGGTATCTCTGGCATTTAACAAACTCTGTATTGGAACAGACTGCATCTTTTGTCTGGCGTACCTTATACTGTAATATGGTAGTTCAGGTTTTGGAATGCACTCAGTACATGGACACAAGCAATTTTGGGGCATTTGACCACAAGAAGGCGCTTTAGTAACCAAAAAATGTTGCAAAATTTTGAAAATAAAAGGATATCATAGAAGACTGAATTACTTTTCTTTGCAGAGGTCTTCATCGGTCGCCCTCTAGTTCTACTTCTGTTTTGGTTTTACCACATCTGATAATGAAAACTAGTTGCTATCTTTGTCTGTCTTCCATTTTGTGCTGTGCAGGTAGCATGTGGTGGGTTTTAAACTCACTGGTGTGGTTTGAAATAATGCTACTGAGATGCAACTGACAGAAAACAGTGAAGTGGAGGGTCATCAAACCCAAAAAATGAGCTGGAAGATGCTGAAGTGCCCTTTAAAATTGAGGGGAAACTGGATGAAAATTCAGTTTATCACTACCATCAATCCATTCACACTGTTGTTAGAATAAAAATGTTGATCGCTCCAGCTTTAATAAGCAAATATAGTCGCTGTCTGTCTATTACATATTGATGTTTCTTTGGGACGAGTATGCTAGACGGGTGGTACTGACAATATTTATAATAACTATATTTGTAGAACTGTGGAAAAAGTGGTTAAACATAGAATATGAGGGAGGAATAAAATTACACAGCGAACAGGAAAAACGCATAAAACAAGATGGGAATAATAAATTAAATAACATAAAAATACAATCCAGGAAATATAAAAAATTTCCATTAAAAGCAAGTTTTAAAAAAAAGAACTCCAGCTCAGATCCTGCCACCCTTGTACAGGCTTAGTAGGTCAGAACTTTTGCCCGAACACAATCCAGTTACTGTAATGCTTAATGAGTGATTAATAGGATTTTGAACTTTATTCAGAGAGCAATTAGAAACCCATGAAAGGATCCTAAAAGTGGAGCGAGGTGTTCTCTTCTCTGGACCTACAGCAGATGCTTTTTTTCAGTCTGTGCTCAATAATTAGACAAAACATTTTTTTTCTTTTGTTTTCTTATAAAATCACAATCACAGGTCTAATAATGGAGTGTTATTATGGACTCTAATGACCTTTGAGACATCAGGAGTTTTGTCTACATCCATAAATACTGTTGCTCAGACTTCATTAATACAAAATAATCGAATCAATTGTGCCACAGAATGAAAACAATAAACACTTACATGCTTGAGCTCCAGTAAAACCTGTCTCGCCAGCTCTATCCTCTTCTTGTTGACGTGCTTGATGGCGACCAGGTTTCCCTGCGAGCAACACCAGAGGACAGATGACACTGAGATCAGTTTTTATTACACGAAAACAAACCTCTAGATGTAAAAACGACACCAGACTATAAAAAACGCAAACCAACAAAAGGTGAAATTGAATCGCTGAGCATCAGAACAGCGGCCTGCAGGTACATTTGGGGCCTATTTCAGTCGTCTGCTGAAGAAGAAGAAGGATTGTTGTTGTTTGCTACGTGACGATCGGTAAACGGAGGAAGCAGGGTGAATTCCTCAGAGCCGCAGATATGACAGACTGGAGAAAGATGCTGTCGTAGCAGCTAAGAAACAAGGCCATGTGGGTGTTTTAACTCTTATTCAATATGAAACACTCTACAAGGAGCTGATGGTGGCTGTGTGTTTGGAAGCAGGGACCTTTTCTTAGCCTTTTTGCAGAATAAAAACACTCCTTTTCAGTATTTATTTATATCTGTTTGTGTTTTCTTATCAGATTTAATCACCTCCTGTACTGAATTTGAGTCTCTCATAGTCCACCATGACATCAGCATTTTATATATATAAAAAAAAAAAACCTTTCATCATTCAGCTATAAAAAAGCAAAGCCACCCATCTCATTATTCAGCAAACCTCGTTTTTGTCACATTTCCTCACACCTCCTCCATCTTAAACAGCTAAATTAACAGCAGCAACAAGTTGATGGCCATGTCCAGACTGCGAGGCGGGGAGTGTAGAAACAGAGAAAGGAAAAAAAAAAGGAGAAGAAAATTGACGCATTCTGCAGCTCGCATTAAAACCAACTACCTAAATTCGCCCACACTCTTCTCTTTCTCTCTCCTCTCCAGCTCTCCGGCTTTCTCTCGGCGAGTGTTGCACATGTGTGGGTGGGGAAGGAGTGCGCAGGAGTTGAAAATGTCAGAACTCGCTAAGCCTTACCTTAAAATAGCCCGTTTTTGCAAATAGCTGATATTTTCCATGGGCAGTTATCAAGGAGCCGTAGCTGGAGCCTCTCTGAGAAGGTGGAGAGAAAAAAAGAAGAAAAAAGAAAGAAGTAGTGAGAAGAAAAAATGTCAGTCAGAGTGTGTAGATTAGAGCAAAGAGGATTAAACCGTGTTCAAATAAGACAGTGCTGCTTCCACTCAGCTGCAGCCTATATTCTTAAACAGGCGCCAAAATAAATTTTCTCTGCGCAACATGAAATTGCCTTTTTACTTATATTTGAGAAAATAAAGTGTTTTCCAGCTCGAGTCCTTGGGCGAACGTCTGCAGTGCACACAGAGTGAATAAAAAAAATCAAGTGGGCGCGCTGCACACAGACAGCCGAGCACAGTCGACTACACATTAGTATAGAATGCAAATATTGGCAACACATGGCACATGGCTGGAAAATACATCGGTTTTGGAAAATGGCTGTGTTTTCCGCACACACACACACTTTGTCCCAGGAACCGGACCGAAAACCAGTAATGAAAAAGGTGTGTGCATGTGCTTTTCATGAACGCTCGCACGTGTGGGATGAAACACAACCCAGGAGGAGATGCATTAGACAACAGAACCTGATACTCCAGGAACGTGATGAAGTATTATGAACATGGGGATTGAGCCCAGGCGAGAGCTTATTTTAACAATCATTTAATATGCCACTGCAAGAATAAAATAAAATAAAAAAAAAACAGCCACCTTCAATAAACTGCTGGGAAAGCTTTCAGGAATGTGTAAACTCACAAAGGATTTGGAGCCTTTCTTTTGGAGCTGCAGCTTTTCTCAGAAAACCCACAAACTGCATTTTAATACACAGAGCGCAGCGTGTAAACAGCTCCCAACTTGTCAGATTAGCATTTTCGATTCCTGGTGGGTCCAGTTTTTACAGCGGGGACGTCTCCAGACTGATAATAACACAAATAAAGTCCTGTATGAATGAAAACTGTGCACCCACTGTTGAGTCTTTCCTTCTGGCAAATGTAGCAAAGCAAACTGCCAGATGAACAACTTGTTAATCACACATTGGATTCCGTGCCAGGAACACTGATGGAATAAAATGCGATATAAAGCTCGGCATTATGAAGAAAGGTGCACGGCTGCCAGCTTTAATATGAGATCATGTGGGTGTTGCCTCACCTGCACACTTAGCATTAATTTTTCTGTGTTTGGCCGTGGTAAATGTACATAAACCTGCAGCAGCATTGTTGGAGATTTTCTACCTGCGAGAGGGTTAGTCGACTGCCTGCTCGTTTGTGGTATTTATTGGGGCTCTCGAACTGAAGGTCCTCCCACCGAATCCTCCACAGCATTCCGGCCAACTCTTTCTCCAGCTTCAGTTTCCTGCAAAAAAACAAAAAAAAAAACAGGTGGTGAAGTCAACAAGGACACGGCAGCACAAAGGCCAGCAGAACTACCGCACACAAAGTGGACCGAGTGTTGAGGTCATTGCAGAGGTCATGAGCTGATGTTTTCACCACAAAGCAACAAAGAAATGAATAAAAATCCTTGAGAGGCAGGTTGTTCACTCGTGGTTTTATTTTGAGGAATTCAGATGTGTTCTCTTCTCTGAATCAACAGCAGATGATGCACAGGGTTTCTTGTTTTTCACAGTTTTTTCTTTGTTTTCTTGAAAAATCACAATGGCAGGCCCAATCATGGAGTCTTGATGGCCTCTGACTTTTGAGAAATCAGGAATTTTGTCTACATACACACATACCATTGCTCAGACTTTATTCATACAAAATAATACATTTAGCGTGTTAGTTTTTAATGGATTTCATCTAGCAAGTGACCCCAAAACAAAGAACAAATGTGCTCTATTCGTTTCATCACTTTCCTGGTGGTATTTCCTGAGATACTGATTACAGCTGACTTCACATCCAGTGTTTACATGTAGTTATGCACGTGTGATGATGTATGTACACTTGTGTTTGTTTTTTATAAGAAGCTAACTTTACTGCCCCATATGTTCTACCTATGGCAGTTTGTTAAAGTGGAAAACTACTCTTTTAGGAGTATCTTTACTGTCCTCGACAAAGGACTCTTTCTTTCAAACAAATACGTGAATATAAAACATAGTGGCAACCAAGTAGCAAACAAAAAATGCAGTTCCGCAAAAGTCCACTAGAGGCAGGCTCCAAAAGCGAGTCAGTCCTCAAGTAAAATGTGCAACTTTATAGCAGAAATAAACATGTTTACAAAGTTGTACAAGAACAGTTTTGGTCTCTATCGCTAATTTCCTCATTCATGGCAACTGTACTGGGGCTAAGTAATTATATAACTCACTTGTTTTAATTGTATTATGGCTTAAAATATACTTAATTAAAGGCAATGCTGCTTTAAGTGGCAACTGGATGCCATCACCCACTTCAGCTCCACTCACATTCCAATAATTTGCTCATTTTCAGTCACGCACTGCCAAGATAGATGGCTGAGGTCACCACACAACTCTTCAAATCTACTGGAACTTTATGTAATGGAACAACATTTGAGACTAAAGACAAGAAATCAATAATTTACCCCCAAAAAACTCCAACCACATTTAGATTTGTTGCATATAAAATCCCAGAAGTCTGAATCTGTTTCTGAGACTGTCATTAGTATACTGCAGTTTCAATACAGAAAGACAGCCATGGTGTTAACGCTGTATTTTAATCATGATGCACATAAAAAATGATGAGCATGAACATGTTAAAAAGTCAAAAACACTAAAAGACACTTGATTTTTATCAGAGGGGGTCTTTAGTGTAAGTATATGGATCAAAAGTCAAGTTTTGAACGCTTTGAAAGACTTGTAATCATTATTTGTGATCTGAAATGATGATCTGAGCATCCAGTAAACCTCCTTAAATGTACGTAGTTTTTTGTGTTAAAACTCCCTTATATCCTCTACTTAAGGTATAGAATGTTCTGACATATTTTCTTCTATGAAAATTATCAAAAACTTTGATAGTCATGATTAGAATCAATTTAATTCCTTGCTCCCATTGGCACAAAAACAGCTCTCAACTCAAAAACAGTACAAGTCACGGTTTCTTCAAATGCTGATAATTAATGCAACTAGACCAGTTAAACATGTCAGTATGATTAGAGTTGAGAGATACAGTGAATGTACTTTAGGATTACTTTGGTTCAGATTCAGAGTTTTGTACAAACACTGCTGTTGTCTTCATTCTGGGCTTCAAACCACATAACATGCAGCTGTAAACCACTGTATGATCAAGTTACACTCAGAGCATCATGTTTACCAGAGCATCCCGATACTGTAGCTACGGATTGTTTTTATTAAGAGCTGATTTTGCCCTGAAAAAATGGTCAAATTAAGTCATTTTTTGTCATCTTGGCATCGTTGTCTCAAGTTGTGCATAACTAGCACCAAAAAACAGCCTTGGAAATCATGATTTCGGCACTGAAAACAGAAAAAACAATCAAAACTAACTGTCAAATGATGGAAAGCTTAACACAGGGAACCGCAAATTGGACAACAGAAACTCAATGTGACGTTTTATAGTGAAAAAAGCATTAGCGGTGGAGTGATTAGCGATTATGTTGCTCACCTGGGTGATGTTAAGATAATGGAGTGGATGGTCTGAACAGGATGTCTAGTGATAATCATTTAGACTGCATTAGCTGAAAAACACCACTAAATCATTAGCCACTAATATGAAGTGGTTGTATTCTGACTAAGCATGGGAAGCAGTGTCCTGCCTTTGGAGTGTAAAAATAAGAATTTGGCAAAACATCCTGGCTCTGCATGGACAGATTTAATTACTGAAATGAAAACTCAGCCAAATAGAAAAAAAATGCAACAGGCATGTTTGGTGAAGAAGATAAACTCACTGGACAGCTAATAAACTCCTAACAAACTGAACGCTACTCACACAGTTTTAACAGATACGTATTAATATAATATACCATATATATGCAATATATAATGTCCTTAAGTAATGAGTATCAGCCATTACAGAGCTAACAGCAATTACTATTATTTGTTTGTTTTATTATATTTTTTCTACATTTGTGTTTATATATATATATGTATATATGTGTGTTTAGCTGCTGATTTTTAAAAGAAGACTTCATTTTAAGACTGCAGCTTTTACATGGTTATTTTTTGATGGGAACTGACCTACAGGCGTGACACGCGGTAGAGTTGAACTGTGTTGTGGGTGTGTGTCACACAGCCCATGTGACCGAATTATTGAAATATTGAACTATCATTGAACTATTTGGACTGAGGACTAAAGGACAAAGGACTAAAACTTCAGATTGGACAAGATCTACTTTATTGTTTGTGGTTTCTGTAAAGGGGGATTTTGTACTAGAAGCAGCTGCAAGTTTTTTTGTTTTATTTCAATGCAAACTGTGTTTTCTAGTTGCAGTGTCTGTGCCATATTTCACCATGGTGTAGTGTTTCACTACAAACGTAATCGGGCAGAAAACAGTTTCCTGCAAAACATACTTCAGAATGCAGATTAGTTGTATCATAACATGATCATGTTGCGTAACTTGGGCACCAACCCCTAACAAAAAACAAAGGTTTTGCACTGCATGTTCTCCATTGATCCCTGTGCTGTTTACCATTCTGAATCTCCTTGTTGCACACTATTTAATGGTGCCACCTTAGCTACAGTGCTAATATTGCTGGCAGTAGGATGCTCCGACAGTGACTCATCTGCCCCAACACTCCTTAAGACTGGTTTGAATAATTCCTAGTTGTATTAAATGGTGAAACCATCTGTCAAGATGCTAATCTCAACCAGGGGTTGATAACCTGGTGCTATTACTACCAACAAAACTTAACTTGAAATGCCATTTAACTGGTGAAAGAATACAAAATTAAGGGAATAAAAGGAGAATGTGTGGACACAAGGGTGCAAAAGGACAGACGGAGGGAAAACTTAACTGTTATCGGGTAAATATACAGAGCTACACTGTAGATTTAAGTCTGACGGTAAAACGAGGAGAAGGGTTCGATTATATCATAAATGGGTGCAAAGCAGGTCCACTGTACATTAAATAGACTCAGTTACGACACTATCTGGAGGTAAAGATGAGGTTCAAGCTAGAGTTTGGTTTTGTTGGGTTTAGAATATTTCATCCACAGATTGTTGAATAAAATGATTTTCTGGTGTCGTCGTCCAGACAATAGATCCATCTTTCATTCAGATACTTTATGGTGTGTGATGGGTTGATGAATTAAAGCAGATATGGATAGAAACTGTTCCAAAATGGCAAATAACTACCAAATATCTGCACCGCTGATCCGGAGCAATTAATGTGATCATTTTTTCGACATATTCTGAGTGTTATTTTTGACCTGACGGCACAGAGAGGAAGAAGCATTCCAGTGCATCTCAACACATCTGGGACAAATCTCACAGGAGCTGCTGTTTCTTGACACTTAATCATTTGCAGCAAAAACACATAGAAAAATAAAACTCACAGTTTTTAAAAACCAGAGTTATTAGAGCCTGTTTTGTTTGCTTTTTCTTCTTCTTCTTCGTTTAAAAAGGTGGTGGCGGATTCATTTTCAGTTTGAAGCACTTGGAAATGAAAAATGAGCAGAGCCCACACATTCCAAGCCAATCTAAAAGGTGTAAAACACTTCCAGATGGCTGCAGGAAATTATTGCAGCGTTTGCATATCACCAGCTTTCTCCCCCCCTGAAACCATCCTGACTGGTCCCAAAAGGATCTAGTTTTATATTCTTGTGCTGCTTTTCCACCAGGACAAACTGTGTTGTCCAGAAACTTAAAGGAGAATCTTGTTTGTGTTTGTAGAAACTCCGAGTCGTGATCATTTTGAGTGCAGGAAACACCATTAAACCACCGGTGCCCTCCAGCCCCATGCACCACCAGCAGCAGCAGAAGAAAAAACGAAGGTACTTTTCTATTTAAAGAGCCTCGTTTAGAGACCTCTGGCAGCCAGAGGGGCAAAGTGTGGAGCTCCACACTGGGCCTATTGTTTCATAAGTCCCATTTGTGAATACCTCAGCTGGACCAAACCCCTCCATTAAAACAACAGAGCCACTGCCGCTCTGCTCAACATCCCCTCGCACTCCAAAGTCAACCAAAGCGCACCGCCGTCTAGATGCGTAAAGCGCTGCGGGACAAAATTTAACAATCACTGCATGAAATGTAAAATCATTTTATTGTGACAAATATGTACGCTGGAGAAACAACTTTGTCCCAGCAAGTCTTAATATATTCTTTTCATAGCAAACCTGTGTTGCTTACGCCCGTCACTTCCTTCAGTTGCTCACTCATCTTTTTGTTTTCAAGAGAAAAAAATATGCTTAGAGGCTAAATTTAAGGAATAATGACTTGTTTAAATGGCTTTCATTGAAGTGCAGATGTTTTTCGTCAAAGCAATACAAAGAAGCAGATGATTCAGTACACAGGTTTCCTTTTATTAAATTGCGTATTCACCAAATTTAACGCTGGCAGAAGAGTAATCTACTGTCAAACCTAATAAACCAACCACCCTAATACAAAATATAGCAGTAATTTCACAGTATAGGGCTTATTTACCTATGCCAGATTAACTTTGTTTCTCAGCCTTTTTGTAAAATCAATTCCCCTAGAAATGACAGATTTAATTCATCTAAGCATAAAATATTTCATTATATGTATAAAAACAATCATATAAACAGCAGTAAATATATAATCTTCCTTTTTTCTTATTAAAAATATAAAAATTAAATATCTCAGTTGTGCAAATTGCACCTATAGGTTGAGAAACTTTGGATTTGAGCGTGTGGACTGACAGTGACAGAACTCCAAACTGTTTTTTAGCGTCTTAGTGGTGTTTTTGTAGGTCAAGTAGTGAGAACGGAGGCCCCCCTCAGCAGCTGGTTGATCTTTAAGACGGCTGTAAACAGCTCTGCCTCTCCGTCCATCAGCAAAAAGCTCCACTGGTGTCTGCGAAAACAGGAAGTGATTTGTTAGCCTTCGGTATCAAAGAGCCGACACACAAGAAGCTCTAATCCCCACTGATGCTCAGCTGCAGGCAGGCGGTTTACATTTACACAAAATCCAATAAAACACTTCAGCAGCTTTCCATATATATATAAAACTGTCACTAAATGAATCTAAATATAGACAGACTTCTGCAGAAAGTTCAAAAACTGCAGGTCAGGACCAAAAATGTATCACAGAATTCCCCACGTTGGATTCCCATAACAGAAATAGACACTTGTTGCCATAAGTCCCAACATGTTGTACTTGGATATACAAAAAGAGAGATTCCAAGGAGAGAAACTCACCGGCAGAGAGTCCAGGAAAACTAGCTAACTAGCTGGGAAAGCAAGCTGTGTTTGCTGAACTGTAAGCTGCAAAAAAACAGAGAAAGACGTGTTAATTATTTCCGAATTAAGCGGCACAAACAATGTGTCTAATTATCTGGTTGTTATGTAATTATTGCAGCAATGATCAACTCAGATTCAGGCTTAGTGGATTTACCTCACGTGGATAGCTGCTCCTCAGTCTTTCCTCCACCATTCCTCTGATCAAAATCCGCTCTGATTGGCTGCTGATTAACACTTGTTTGTGTTAATGATCAGTATTGGAAAAGTAATCAGATTACCGGTGTGATTTGTTAGTTAGCGACGCAGCTCCTCTCAAAATCAAAATTAGTCGAGAATGTCATTAACCGACAACTTTGCAGGAAAAGCAGGGAAAAAATAGCAACATTACTTACTTCCATTTCATGCAGATATTAGCCGTGACATTAAGTGGGGTGTAGGAGCCCTTCCTTAATTACTTGAGCCATGCACGATTTACTTCTGGTGTAATTAAACGAGGCTTAATGCTGCAACATACACATGTAGACGGCGCCACTTGGGACGCCGTAACAGTTTCATTCGAATGTGTTTTTACAGCTGAACGCCGAGTCAGAACCATTACAGAAGCAGCAGGCAATTATTTTTATCTTGAACATACAGCTGAAATAAACTGCTCGGGGGCGGCATTAACAATTAAGCACCGACACTCATTTAACCTAATCACATAATGTTAAGACCCAGTTTGTTTGTTTAACAGTAAATGGCATGCACAGTGTGAACACAGTCTGAGGGGTTTCCACATAAGGTGCCACTTGATGCTGTTATTGGAATGAAAACCAGCTCAGAGAAGCTTCCAAAGTTATTTTTATCTGTTGTTCAGTCATAAAAATATTAAAAAGTCACCCCATAAAAGTCAAATTAAATAATCCGAGCCTGAAAATTCCTTTAATCCCACCATCCGAGACACTTAAGGTTGCAAACTGCTCAACGTTTATTTGTTTTATTACATATATTTCATGCTTTTTTAGCGTCTCCTTCCCCCTAATTGGGGCGCTGAGCACTTACTTCCACTCTCCCTCTCAAGAATGACTTCATTTCTGCTGTGTAAATGTTTGTTTAGCAGAAATCAGGCGTCTTTGTGCTCGCTTCTAATAGGATTTTACGGGGGTTTTATAAGCCAACCTGCAAACTAGCATGTAATCCTTTCAGGGGAAAAAACAAAAAACAAAAAAACAACACCACACACAACCCCAGCAGACCCCATGTTTTTCCACCTGACATGAGCAGTGTGTGAATTATTAAAATAAGTGGCATTTAAGCTTCAATCCAGCGTGAAGGAAAGCTAATGAACACACTAATGAGCATTAAGCCAGACAAGCAATGGGCCTTGTTTGTGCCCAGTTCATGAGATCATTGGCAGCTTGGCGACACACTTCACCTGCTGAGCTGTTACCGTAGCAACAATCGTGTACATATCACATTCCTACCTATAGCAGCGAATCCTGCTTCAAACATGTGTCTGTCTCACACTTCGTTGCTCTTTTTCTGTCTGTCTTTGAGTAAAATAATGGGGGGAAAAAAAAACTAAATGTTGGAGCTAAAAGCAGGACGGACAGGAGGACGATCAAACTCACCTGTAAATGAGGAAACTGGAGATTCCAAATATGATAAGCGCTAAGCCAGAACCCACAGCTACAATACCAAGAACTGGCAGATGACCTGGAAACAGGAGGAAAGAGAAGAGAGAAAAAAAAGAAGCATTACACGCTCGGCTGTCTCTCATATGTTTAACAGATGTCCACATTCATATCTTTGAAAATAAAGAATTAAAAGAAAAAAAAAAAGTGCGATGCGAAGAAACACAGCTGTGACTTCCTGAGTTACAGCTGCGCCGCTTTAGCAGTCTGTCAAACCGCAAAACGCCAGCAATAATTTCACACAATCACACGGCTCCTCGTGTATATTTAAAAACCTAATGGAGACTAATTATACCACCTGCTGCTAATCAGCAAATCAGCGGATGAGCTGATTTTTGTGACTAGAGATGTATCATTTCTGACACCAATCCTCTCCAGAACACGTTTCACTTCACTGCATTCACAAAACGGTCAAACTAAAGATTTCTAGTTTACTGGAAGTTGCATTATTCATGTGCAGAGTTTAAGTTTGGTTCATTATGTATTGTAGTTTTATACAAACCGGCTCCTATGTGACCTACAATCATAGTGAAACCTGAATTATACTCACACATGCTGTGACAGGTCAGGACTGTGCTTTTATAACTCATTATTTGCAGTGAATCGCCAGTCAGAATAATTTTTTATCAATTGTAAAGTATACTGAGGAATTGTTTAAGGTACAGTTTTCTGGCATTAAAAAATAGAGCAACTTTTAAGCAAAACTGAAGATATTAATGCAACTTTTAAATGCTGGTTTTGTGTGTTTGGGCAAATTGGGATCTTGTCTGACTTTCTGTCAACAGATTTGTGCGCAAATGATTCTCAGTGCTAAGATCTCCATGAGACAAAATGTATATAGAATGTCCAATATTGTCTTAAATATTGTTCTTATATTTGGGGGTAAAACAATATATAAATAACAATACTAGAGTTTAAAATGGAACCTCAAACTCCCCCAAAATGGTTCTTTGAAGAATCTTTCTTAGGAGTTCCTCAAGGAAACATTTTGAAGGTTCCTCAACATAAACAAAACCCCAGAAAGTGCCTTGAGGCATCTAATTCTTAGACCATACACACTATTTTGATGCAGGTATGGACTACCCTCAAAAGTTTGGGGTCACTTAGAAATGTCCAAATTTTTGAAAGAAAAGCTGTTTTTTTTAAATGAACATATCATTAAATTAATAACAAATCCAGTCTAGACATTGTCAATGTGGTAAATGACTATTCTAGCTGGAAACGGCTGATTTTTAATGGAATATCTCCATAGGGGTACAGAGGAACATTTCCAGCAACCATCACTCCTGTGTTCTAATGCTACATTGTGTTAGCTAATGGTGTTGAAAGGCTCACTGATGATTAGAAAACCATTGTGCAGTTGTGTTAGCACATGAATAAAAGTGTGAGTTTTCATGGAAAACATGAAATTGCCTGGGTGATCCCAAACTTTTGAATGGTAGTGTATGTGCAGTATATATAGATACATACAATTACATGTAAATTAGACGTTATTGAAGGGTTAGCTTTAATTAACTGCCTTTACTTTGTAAAAATCTGTTCACACACAAGCCAAATTAAATTGACCCTGATTTAGTGCTAACAAGCAACTAAAGAGGAAACTTGGATAGATAGATAGATAGATAGATAGATAGATAGATAGATAGATAGATAGATAGATAGATAGATAGATAGATAGATAGATAGATAGATAGATAGATAGATAGATAGATAGATAGATAGATAGATAGATAGATAGATAGATAGATAGATAGATAGATAGATAGATAGATAGATAGATAGATAGATATTATTATTAAATTATATATTTTTGCACATTTGAAGTTGCTTTTCTTGTAATTACTGCCTACTGACGGGCAGCATTTTTTAAATCTACTCTTAACTAAATCTTACTCTTAACTGTAATGCACTAAAACACCAAATCAGATTTCATGTATATGAAAACATCTTGCCAATAAAACCTTTCCATTTCTGAAAAGCACATGTAATAATAACAAATTCATACAATATATTAAATTAGTAACTGAGCAGCAATCTAAAAAGATCACATCTGAACCAGATTTCATGACAATCCACCCAAAAGTTGACATTTCACCGTTGTCAACGACTTAGTGGTGCTCGAGGAAAAGTCTAAGGATTGTTATTACGATTTAGTTTTGTCTGTCCAAGGTTTGAACAGCGATCCAAAGCTTAGATTTTTCAATATTACAGCAACCAACAAAATGTCTGGAGCCAAAACCAACAATCAATCCATCTGAACAGCACTTCTGTTGAGCATCTTAAGCTAATGTAAAGGAGTTCGTTCCCACCTCACCCCAACTGGTTATGCCGGAAGTTTGTTTTCTTTTTTAAAGGGAGTTATTCTTTTCCCCACTTCCACTAAGTGATTGTTTAAAGGGTAATATTGGGTTTCTGTCTGTAATATAATATTGTAATATCATGACTTTACTTTGTGAACTGCCCTGAAATTATATGCTCAATCAGCACATGCAGACATGATGGCATCAAATGAGACAACTTTTCCATTGCAAGCCTTTTTTATTAGCGCAGACATTTACAAAGTCTTGCTGAGTCCATTAAATGCAGTTCACAGCTTCATTGTTGTACCTGCTAGACAGTTTGTAACCTGATTAAGTCCTCCTGTTCATGTCTGAAGTGCTTTTCTCGATGCTTCAATTGTTCTACTAAACTAAAACACATCCTGAGGACAATAAATATAGAGTAAAGAATCAAAACATACTGTAAAATTCACAAATACCATAGTTTGTTTGTGATTAAACCAGTGTCTGCATATAACAATTATTGCTTTCCTTACTAATTTTTGATTACAGTAATTGCTCTAATTGAAGCCCCACTACTGGCCTCTCTGTGCTAATAATTGCAGGTTTCGGTGCTTATAATTCATTTCAATTATCTCCATCGAATCAAGCAGAAATTGTGAAATAAATTCCTGAACATCCATTCTCCTTGCTGCCAGAAGCGACACTGGAAAAAGGCGACATCCAGGCTCTGCAAATTACTCGCGGTGGGCTTCGAATTTAGCGACGGAATCAGATTTATTGCTCCTCGACTCATTATCCTGCCTTCATACCACAATACATTTATAATTGCAGTGGTTTTCCCGCTCGGTATATCATCTGTGACGGTTCCCTCTAAAACTGTCACTCTGTTCATACAACAAAGACCACTTCCAGCACTTATCTTTCACTGCCTGTCACTCCAGCGAATATTACACTTGGCTCCTTTCACTTGGTTGGGGGAAGGAGCTGAGATGAAATTAAAGAAGAACAAGGCATCTATCACTGCCGCGTCAATGAAAGTATCACAAGCCGCGTAGGGATGACAGCGATAATATAAACAATGCATTAGTGCACTGTAATATCCATCTGATGAGCAACTCCATCTTACCCTAGTCAAAGGGAGAAAAAATAAGCCATTAAGTGCAGAATAATTTCACTTTATGTCAAAGCCGCGCGTGAACTTCCTTCTCATAATTCTTCTCGTGAAATCAGGGTGTCCATTAGTAAAACTCATGCTGCTGGTTTCTAGCTGATATTTCACCTCAGGCAGGTATAATCATCTGTAGGCAGATTTAAATCCACGCAGGAGGGTTAAATGTTTTATTGAGTTGTCATACCATCATTGCAGGAGGGGTCGTCTGTGGAAAACACACAGGGAGGGTTATCCAGAGGTGGACCACCGCTGGGCCAGTGGATCTTCTCTGTTTGGGACCAGATGATCTCTTTGGTGGTGCCATTGTAGTAGGCGACGAGCTGCACACACACAGAGGAATACAGATTTAAAGAGATGAATACGAACATACCATAGAAGTGTGTAATATCTTTGAAACAACTAGCCATGTTAATATTACTGTGCAATATGTGTCAGCAACGGCTAGCTGCTAGCTTGTCTCAGCCAATGCAAAATCTCACAACCAGTTTCTTTTACTAGTTTGAATGCAAAAGAGTTCAATTTCATTCGTAGCTAACAGATTTCTACAGAACAATTATTATTCCTATTCACCTCTGACATATTTGTGCTTCGTGCTAATTATCAAATGTTAACACATTAGCATGCTAACACACTAGACTAAGATGGTTAAATATAGTAAACATCTGTTAGATGTCACAAAGTTAGTAATATTGTGAGCTTTTGAAACAGGATGTGATGTGCAAATGGTGGATCTGACTGATAACTCAAATAATAAAATAAACCCAGAATTATTGTTTATTTTCCTCTAAAGGCAAATACAGTTTACAAAATTAACATCGTTCTGCATCAAAGCAAACTTGAAACTAACAATTGAGACCATAAACTTCTTAGAAAAATGTTGAGTGAGGTAATAAACCGGTTCAAAAATAGGGTCATTTTCTCATAGATTTCTATACAATTGTCCTTCATTAGAAGTTGCCTCCTGCTGGTCAATACAGAGACTGCAGGTTTAAGGCACTTCCTTGTTGTCTTTGCTTTTCCATTAGCATTAAGCTCAAAGTCTAAAAGAACCACCAGCTCATCTCAACTGGCCATATTGGAAAGCATTTTTGCTAAATTTGAATTTGTGTAACACTTTTATGACCTTTTTTTTAACAAAAGAAACTATTTCCATTAGCATCTGAGATATTTCTGTTTAGTACTAATTAGCAAATGTCTGCATGCTAACACACTAGACTAAGATGGTTAAATATGGTAAACATCTGTTAAATGCCATAAAGTTAGTAATAACATTATGAGCTTTTGAAATGGGACAGGACACAAGTGAACTACAAAATTTTACTCACATTTACCATGTATTTTCCTCTCAATGCAAACACAGTTTAAAACATTAATATTCCCCTGTATAAAAGAAGAATTGAAACTAGTGATTGAGATCATAAACTCATGAGAAAAAAGTGAGAAATGAGAAATCGGGTCATTTTCTTATAGACTAATATACAATCAGACTTCTGCTTGCAACCGGAGGAACCACCCCCTATTGGCCTTTAGAGGAACTGCAGGTTTAGGTAGCACTTTTCAGATCTTGATATTACATCTATCGTTAATATAAAAACTGTGCATGTTTCCAAGCTGGTGTTAGCATTTAGCTCAAAGTGCTGCTATACCCAGGTAGCATCTAAACGTTGCCTATGCTACTCAGTCCTACTCAATGAACCACATTCGCTCAGCTCATCTCAACCTGAGAAGATGTATACTGTGACATTTTTTAAATCGTTTTTGCTAAATGTTATGCTATATTAGAAAATCAATCCACTCTCATTAGATCTGAAGCTACAGCCAGCAGGCAACTGGTCAGGAGCATAAAGACTTAAAACGGGGAAAAAACGGGGGTATCTACTGATACCTCTTAAATTTAACAAAACAACATGTAGTGTCTTGTTTCTTCAATCTACATGCGAAAAAAAATTAAAATAAGTTATGGTGCTGTTGGTACAGCTTGAAGGTCACGCAGTCTAGTTTGAACTAATCAAACAAATAATTATTTTAAAAAGCCTCATTTACCTTACTCAAAACTTAATTATCTTGTCCTCTCAAATTAACATATATTTTCCTGTAATCACATATTTTTTTTACCCATTTAAATACCCTAAAATAATGTGAACGTCTATGTAATTCATCATAATGAGACATTTAACCTATATAAAGGTTGGAGAGAAAATCAGAAAACTAAATGTGAGCTGTGTCAGTTTAATCAAACAATTATGTTACAATAAATAAACACAGCATTTTGGAAAACTCAAATTGCGATCGTTGTTAAGAGCAGAGAAAATTCTTTTTTCTGTACTGCATTAATGTTTAAAGTTACATTCTGGAGTTTTAATGGAAAGCATCTTGGTGTTTCTCCAGTCTCTCAATGAAACGTTTAAGTTAAACTACAGAACAAACTGCAGCTACACCAGCAGCGTTTGACCAACATCCTGAACAGCTTTATTTTGACGGTGCAGCTCCATGAGCAGCATCTGTTGTCCTGCTGTGAAACACGACTCCTGTGTTTCCAAGTCGCCCGAGGAGGTTTGATGTGTTCCACCCCTGCTCCCGACATGTTGTGTCCTCGCTGCTAAAACCTCGAAGGCCGTCACCCCTCAGAAGGGTCATCAAAACAACGCCGAATGTAATGGGTGAGGGTTCAGAGGCTGCACGGTCTGAAATAGCTGCAGTTCAGGGGCTGTGTTTACCGCATTCACTCACTGCCAGCAATCCTCTTAGAACGGCTAATGTCTACAGTCAGTGTGGATGATGCAGCATATTTCTACTGCAGATAAATAAAAGTACTCAAATATAAAATATAACACACACCTTAGGTAACCACTGCATCCATATGCTATGATGATTTTTTTTAATGGATCTGGATTTGTGGAAGAGTAGCGGTGAAACAGAAACTGCTGCCACAGAGCTGGAGGCAGATTGTTTTCTCAAATAACATCATGAGCTGTGGCATTAAAGGGCAACTCTACTGAATTTACACATCGAAGTCTGTTTACAGCTGCTGGAGAAAACTACAAAACCTGATGAACTGCCTCAAGTCAAACTTTTGGCAGCTGGGTTGCATTGTGGGTAGTGTATGTGAAAGGATGAAAATGAACAGTACCTGGTACACTACCGTTCAAAAGTTTGGGGTCACACAGGCAATTTCATGTTTTCCGTAAAAACTCACACTTTTACTCATGTGCTAACATAATTGCAAAAGGGTTTTTCTAATCATCATTTAGCCTTTCAACAACATTAGCTAACACAATGTAGCATAAACAATGTCTAGACTGAAACAAATCTCAAAAGCCAATCCTTTCTGTGTCATTATTCTTCTTCACAATCAGTTTACGGTTCGGACCAGTACGTTGAAAACACTCCAATATTAC
The DNA here is from genome assembly GCF_021347895.1 of Acanthochromis polyacanthus. NCBI lineage: Eukaryota > Metazoa > Chordata > Actinopteri > Pomacentridae > Acanthochromis > Acanthochromis polyacanthus. The sequence continues at coordinate 29,483,085 of NC_067130.1, read as the reverse complement.
AACTTGCCATTGTGTAATACAGAGTACTGTTGTGTTTGAGCAGAGTTGTAGGTGAGCTGGTGTGCTCATGCTGCAGCAGAGGGCTGGTTGGAGAAAGAAGCAGAGACTTAATGGATCTGAACATTATCGAGGAGGCAATGGAACAGTGTAGAGTTACATCTGAGCTATTTTAAGACAGAAATTGATTATTTTAATGGAAAAAAAAGCTAAATATGCAGCTTTGATACACACAGATGAGTTTTGTCTGTGGTAAATCTGCTGTGTCATAGAGGCAGAATGCTAAATTGGCAGATTATTTTTCTATTTCAGTCATTACAACTACAAAATGTCAGTTTAAATATCATTATTACATAAGATACACACCTTGAATATGACCATTGAGGAGTCTTTTAACTCTGTAACTGTTAACATAGCAGTGCACTAATAGAAAAATATCCCCACCATATGTAGTGTGTTTTGAGAGTAGTCAAGTCAAATCAAGTCATTGTAATTTGAGTAACACATTTAAAACAAGCAACAACGTGCTTTCCAGTAGAAAAATATGATGAATAAACCAAACGAGGTTAAATATTGAGGTTAAGACCCTACAGGGTTATTTATGGTGTCATATTAGTGATTGAAACTCCACAAAAAATGTAAAAAAAAAATGCATATAGAGCCATAATATGCAAAACTTATTTCTTATTTACATAGCAGTGTCATCACATATTTGACAGATTACTGGAATAAGAAGAACACAATGTATAATTAACAGTCCATCCCACTGATGCAGGACTGATTATTTGGATAAACGAATGAAATAACTTTCAGAAATGGCCAACTGTACAACATATAAAGCAGTTTAAGACTCTGAAAGCTGAAACTCTTCCCTCCTCTGATGTTTCGAACCAGGCTGCAGGCTACTCGGGTCAATCGGCCATCTGAATCGACCAATTAAAAGCCAAAGATAAATGAGACCAGGAAGTCCTGCTGACAGCCTCTCAGGGCCGCTATGAAATTCTAACTGAAGTCAAATGTAGCTAACCCACTTCTCCTGCCCTCAGAGGGGAAAATAAAATTCAAAAAAAGCACAGCAGGGTTTTCAGAACACAACATACACAAATACTCTCATCAGACTCGGAGGAAATTTGAGGTTTTATGCATCTTATCATTAAAGACGTCAAAACATCAGATTATCTCACACATACTAACATCCACTCTGCATTTGAGATGTCAACCATTTGATTTCTCTGTATTTATGGTGTTGGTGGTAACTAATTATGAGAAATTATAATTGCAGGTATTTGGGGCGCATGAAGTCAATTAATCTTTCATTGTTTCTTGAAAAACTTTAGAAGTAAACATCAAAAAACTCCTCAGTGGTAGAGCTGACAACAAAGACTGCTTTGTAGGAGACAAACTAGGTTTTCCGTTTTTAAAAATGTAAATTATTATTAACATTTGCACTGTACGGACACTAAAATGCCTCTAACTCTTTATTCTAAGCCAGGGATGCCAGACTCTTTTTAGTTCAGGAAAATTTGACCTCAGGTTGGCCGGACCAGTAAAATTACTGCATAATAACCCAAAAATAATCAGAACGTCACATTTTTGCTTTGTTTTAGTGCATTTAGTACATTTAAGGAATTATCTTTTCACAAAATATTACGAACAAACTGAAATTTCTCAAGAAAAATAAATTAAATTTCAACAATGTTATGCCTCAGTTTATCATTTACACATATCATTTACACATTACATTAAACGTTTTGTGTCTACAAAGACACAAAACGTTTAGTCACAGGTTTTGTGTCTTTGTAGACAGTATTTTACTTTATGATCAAAATGTCAAAAGTCAGACAAAAAAGACAAAAAAACTCCAACAAAAACAAGACAATATATTACAAAATGACAAAAACGAGAAACAAAATGACACAAAATGTGAGAAACGACACAAAACAAAACAGAGACAAAAAATTTGACAAAATAGGTACAAAGCAACAAAAAACGGACAAATGACAAAAACAAGACAAAAAATGACACAACAAAAATGACAAAAAAATAGACTAACACAAGTAAGACAAAGAAAACATAAAACAACAAAACCAATGCACAAAACAACAAATAAATCAAAACACAAAATGACAAAAATAAGACAAAAAACACAAGCGAGACAAAAATAAACACACAACAAATGACAAAAACGAGAAACAACAAAAACATGAGACAAACAACAAAAGTCAGACAAAAAAGACAAAAAAAACAAAAACAAGACATGATATCACAAAAACGAGACACAAAGTGACAAAAGAACAATGAACAATCTAATATTTTACTTTATGATCAAAACAACTTGTCGAAGTCGAGAAGTTATTTTTTAAATTTACAGTGAATGTCTTCTCTGTAATTTTTACACTTCAAAAAGTCACCCCACGGGCCGGATTGGACCCTCTGGAAGGCCTGTTTTGGTCCACGGGCCGCATGTTTGAGACCTCTAAGCGGTTTCCCATACATTTCTACCACATACAAATAAGAACAACTTTTCAAAATATCATCAATAGTCCACATATAAAATGACTGTATGTTGTCATCTCTAACAGTAGTTTAGGTAATAATTAGATAAACGGCCAATAAAAGACAATCCTCCACCAAAGAAATATAACAATTAAATCATAAGCTAGAATTAAAGTTTTTACAAAAATCTACCTTTTGTTTCCCCAGATGGACTAATTTAGGAGCTGTGTATCAAACTACAACGTTTTTTGCACCAAATAAGCTGTGTTTGTAGTCAAACAAGTCTGACCTCTTTTCTAAAGTAAACGTCTGGTGGGTGATTTCTCCTTTAATCAGAGAACTAAAAGTGACAAGATAAGAAGAAATGAGGGTACACAGAGCCATTAGAGTGTCCCAATAATGTTATTTTTTTTTAAGTTTAGAAAATGATGCTTCTGTTTCTTATGGTCATTGCTAATGATATTCAGACAAACCCACAATCTGCATGTATATTAAAAATTCCACTAAAAAAGACAAGGATCTACTGAGTCCCTCATTTCCTTATCAGTTCAGTCCATTCACAGCTAAACTGTTGTGGCCAAATGTGCTTATCAGCTCTTTGCTCCTGGGTGTTTTGTTCCTCTGTCTGTCATTAAAGTCCCAATAGAGGCTTGTTACAACATGAATGCGAATATTTTCCTCTTTAAATCCTCTCATCCTGCTAAATGTACAGCTCTGGTCAAACTATTCTTCCCCAGTCGTCTGCATTTATGACAATTTAGTAAAGCGTCTCAACAAATTCAGATCTTTAGAGGAATGATGGCATCACCAAGATGAGAAGAAGTTCATATTAAAGATTTTTTGCAGCTTTTTTTTATATAGATATAGAACATAAATAAAATCCTATGCTAAATCTCAGTGGCTGAAAATCGTAAAGTACGTTTACTTAGAAATTTGAGGTCATCGCACCTTACTGGACATCAGATTTTGTACATAAAAGAATCAATTAGTTGTAGTTGTTACTTAAACTACATAACAGTTTATACAGATGAAACTATAGCAGATTTATCAATTAGTTAATTGTCAGAACCTTACTTAGCAAATAGTTTGATAATCGTTATGTAAAGACATCCTCATGAGCTACACAAATGTGAAAATTTGCTGCTTTTTCTTGTATTTACTTTCATTATTTGTTAGTTGGGTTAACTCTAATTACGTACATCTTTCAATATAACCACAATTTTTACAAATCAATCTATCAAGTATTGGGAAAAATAATAATCAGCAAACTAATTCATGATGATCGTGATTATTAGTTAAAGGAGGTTCAAAATTAGTCTCAAATCAACTGGCTAAAGTAAAATCTTGCTCAATCTTTGCTGATTTATTGTACAGATAGATTTTACTGCATTCAAAATTTTCATTTTTTCGATTATTAGTTGTATTTGGTACTTTGACCTGATAGTTTATACATGTAGAACTGAAACAAAGGTCGAAAACCTATTCAGCAACTAGTCATTTTTTGAGTAAAAACATCCTCATCAGATTCATAAATGGGAAAATTTGCTGCTTTTTCTTTTAATTACTTCATTATTTTGATATTTGGACTGTTAGTTGGATACTGCAAGCTTGTGGTAATTGTAATTACATATATCTTTCAATATAAAGTCAATTTTAAAAAATCAAATGTCAATCAGTTCATGGAAAAAATTATCAGTAAAACCAAAAAGAGTTCAAAATTAGACTCAACCTCAACCGGCTACAACAGTAAAAACTTTCTTTTATAACAATTCACAAGAAATAACAGTGAAACTATATAAAACGACACACGTTTCTGTATTGAAATCTTTCATTTTAATGCTCTAATTGTATTATCTTGATTATACTTCTATACTTCTAATTAAGTAACGTTTTAAATACAGAACTTTTGTATGTATTTTTTTTACAGTGCGGCATCAGTAGTTTTAATTAAGGATCTGAATACTTTGTACACCACTAAAAACAAAAAACTGTTTAAATTACAAGAGTCTTAAAAGAATATTTTATATCAAATAGTCAGTTTATTGATCTACTACCACTAAAATCAATCAAACGTCAGTGAAACAGTAAAACTGTGGCTCACCCCGTACTCTCCTGTCTTCTGGTCGGTCATCGCCCACAGGTCCACGTCTATATTTCTGGCATTTTTGTCGTCTGTGGAAACAACTCCTGTCACTCCTAAAAACACAGAAAATATCCTCGTTAATAGTCTGACGGTGGGGCGACATTTATTTTTCAGGAAGCACATAGAAGTTTGTTGAGTGTTTTTCTTGCAAACATTTTTCTTGCAAAGCAGATAAAACTAAAAACTATGATTGTTCCATGTTCCATTCCAGCATTATTGCAAAATACATTCCACAAAAAGCACAATTAGCAGTTTTTACAGTAACATTTCAAACACAGATACGATTTCAAACCTCTTTATAACATAAAAAGTGCATTTTCTGAGCCATATCCAGAAGCGTATTTATTAATCAAACCAAGTAACATTAACATTATCAAAACATCCACAATAATAAAGTCAAAGCTTCCATTTTCATCCTCAACATGGGCCCTGTTTTCCCAGTTTTTTCCCCATCATGCCGTGTAAACCGGGTCTCATCAATCCTCTCAAGCTGAAGCAACAAAATCCCATTGTTCTGCCTCCCCCAGTCAGATCTGGCAGCCGGCAAAGTAAAAAGGGAAGTGTGTGAGCAGCCACATCAAACACCAAATGGACTATTAGCCGGAGCGTTGTGTGATAACTGTTCAATAACGTTAGAATCTGCGGCGCTTAAAGGGCAAATTTAATCGCATTTTAGGTTCAGTGGTGCTTTCTAATATCGTGCAGACAGAGTGCTGTTCCCTTTGATCTGAAATGAAGCCTTTATGGCGAAAGGATTGGCAGCATTTTAAGTGGAGTTGGAGACTCTGCATTTATGTATTTATCAAAATCAAGTTTACATCATGCATATGGTCACGTAAGTTACTCAGTTATTAGAAGTAAAACAGCATCAATGTACAGAAAGTCACTTCTCGAGGTAGTCATTTATGGAAACTTCTGAATGGTTTGTAGATGTACGAAGCCGGTAATACACTTTTCTCACCCCAGAAATGTCGGTTCTGTGTCCTCATTGTGATGTTGATGCCGTCGTTTTGGGCGCCGCCCTCCGCCAACGTCTCATCCAGGGCCATCGCGTACAGCACAAAACCATCGTAGAAGCTGCCGGCGATGTAGTCCATCTGCAAAAACAGAGATGTGAGCGTGACCAAACAGCTACAACAGGATTTTATGCACAATTAGCAAACAGATCACAATCTCACACGGCCCAATTTTCAGCTCAAAACATGACAAAGATTATTAATTTCACTATAACTGTTTAATCTCTGGTTTTGGTGTCAGTAGCTTTAAATAAAGCTGAGCTATTGCTGTCCCCGCCCCCTTCAGGAAAATAAACTCTCTCTGCATCTGTGATGGACAGACAGAGCAGCTGACATAGATGTGAATGAGTGTACGAGTCTTGGGCTTTCCAACACTTCTAAATTTCTTTCTAAGCACTAATTTCATGCGGAAATATGGGCAAATTCCCAGTAAAAAATGGCTTTAGTGAGTTTGTCAGATTATGTCACAGTTTTAAAATCTGTACATTAGCAGGTTGGAAAATGGTTCACATATAGTCTAAACTGGTTGTGTTTCAGTCACTGTTTCATACTTGTACCATTGTCTGATAACAGAAACGGAAAATTATGTAAATGAGAATAGCTTTATTGGGAATTCAGCTGTATTAAAATGCAGTAGGAGAGAAGCTAACAGATGCTAACACCAGCTAAAGTTGAAGCACAACATTCCTCATATAAACACAGTATTTCATATTCACTCCTTTGTACTTTTAAAGTTTCCATGATCTCTGAATGTGCTCCATCATTTCACTTTCCACAGAGCTATGACCTGTGGACTTAATATCAAATCTAATGCTAACATTAGCCACACTAGCTACACAGCATGCTAACAGTAATGATTTTTCATTGTCATCAACAATAAATGTAATTCACTCAGTCTTCAGATGTTAGGAGTGCATGAAGACTATTCTGTTCACTCTTACAGCCAACAACAGAACATTTGGTGTTTTGTTTGTTGCCAAGATATTTTACAATTAGCTAAAGTGGCTCTGCGGGAAATAGAGAAGTAAATGTTTTCATATCTTAACTTCTTTCACTTTACAGCTCCAAATTTATACTGACCACAAAACATAGTAAAATAGATGTTCACCATATGTAACCTTTATAGGGGTAAATTTTTAGTAGTAAAGACGATTGTACTTTAGGGAAGTCCACTTATGCAAAAGTTGAGATGAAAGCAACAATAAAAGTATTAATTACTAACATTATCGTAAACATCATTCATCATTAAATTTTGACAATTACACAGCACAATGGGGTATTTTTCTGCACAGAGAATCCTATAAAAGATTAAATAGGCTGTGATGAAGGATTTCAGAGGCTTTAACTTACCAACGATGGTTCCAAATGAACACCGAAATCCCTCTGAGCTCTGGCGTGCAGCTTCCTCTGGAAGTCTTTGTATTCTGGGTTATCAGGAGGTCGGTACGTTATGACAAATACAGACTGGAGGGGGCACAGAGAGGGAAAAACATCAACAAAACTGCAGTATTAGATATGGAACCTTAGGCAACATCTGTAAAATATCCATTTCTAACACATATTCAGAGTAACCAACACATTTGTGTTGAGTTTTGTGTTGTAACTCTAAAATAAAATTAATCTGTAGCACATTTAACTACTGGGGTTTGGTGTTAATATTGTATCTCTGCATTGTCTTTGTTTTGGTCATTAATGTTGACTCTTGCCAATCCAAAATACTTTCACATACACAGCATATAAATAAAATTGTACAGCTTTTATAAACCCCAGTATCATATAGACATGGAGGTACAATGAATAGTCACAATATAACATATTTATACATAATCTATATTCCAAAAAAATCATCTTTGCATGTATTTTTGGGAATATCTTAATTTTTAGTTAGCTTTTTTTAAATTTAGATAACAACAACAGTGATGTAAACAAACTGAAATTGAATACGTATTTGGCAGTTATGATCACGACTGATGCTGGTTAAAAAAATCTAACTCAATAAACGTGATTGAAAAATGAAATGAATATATGATATTTTTAATTCAGTTTTTTTGATGTGTAAATTTTTGTCCTCACAGTTCTTTGTGTGAGGAATTTGTTGTTGTTGCTAATAACTGATATATCTTAGGCTGTGTTTATCCCAAAAAACAAAACACAACAAAAATAAGTAAATAAATAGCTCTTTATGTTTTTTTCCCCTAAAAGAACAACAGTGGTATCATGTAAACAAACATTCACTGTGATGCATAAGAGGAAAACAACTGACTCACAGGCTAATGGCCACGTAGCTTTTAGCATGCTAACAGTCAAGTCAAAGCTAACGTTCATTGCCGAGCTGCTGGCATTCTGTCATCACTCACGTTTGAGCTTTAAACTACTACTAGAAACAAAACAAACACAGATACTGAATGTAAATGACACATTTTTCGCTGTAAAACTTGACAGCATGAGCAGTCTATTAGCTACCGTAAAACAAGACAATGACTCCAACATAGCTAGCTTCTGCTGGAATGTTCTACAAATGTGATGGCTAAATTTAAGATGTACATATGCATAATATATAGCAACAAATAAAGTTTGTGTTTCTAGCTTTTGTTAAAGCCATACACAAAATATACCAATGTTACTGCTATCACTTGCCTTTTGGTGCTAATAATGTCAAAGCGTTAGCATTACTGAAGTGTTAGCTTGCTAACTGAGGATACAGCAACACTCCTCGGCTCCTCTATTTCTCTTAATTTTCTAGAAATTACTGTTACCATCATAAAATGAGACACTAAACGCATCCCTGTATCAAATATAATTACGTCTAACTACAAATTATGTGCTGATTTGTATTTAACTCTGCTAGCAAACATTTCAAAGCTCTAATAGACTGTTACTTGTTTATTTTTCTGGCAAAATGACAATTTAGTTTGCCTAAAAAGAAAGAAAAGCCTTGCATAATGCTCCAGCTGAATACAGAACTTCAGGTGCATTTTGTTTGAAAAGGTTTTGATTTCTATAGAGCAAAATCATTATGTTTAACTAGCTTGAATACAGGCCACATAAACAGTCTGCTGCGGTATTTTGGATGGCTTCAGAGCATTATGCATCAGATTGCACATCATTTGAAAGCACAAAGAATTATGACTCAAGCAGAGCAAACATTTTAAGATACCGACACCACAGCAACAATAGCAGCAGCAGGATCAGCAGTTTCTAGCTTCATAATAACAGCCAAACAGTGTTTCTTTCCTTTTCTGTCGCCTATAGGGACACACATTTGTTTTGCTGCACAC